>NW_026874973.1:0-173433 GCF_032173495.1 Musca vetustissima
ATCGTCCTTACTTCCGGTTGCTTTATCCAATACTTTTGCGCTAATTTGCTCAATTTGCACAATTTACGCCCGAAAATGCTAACATTCAGTCCACGAGAACAGCAGTTTCAAACGATTTTGAAGCTGCTCAAAATGATGGACTTGGAAGCGGGGTCCATCCCAGGCCCAGCCTGGTACGCAAATCGGCAATTATTTACCATCGCTGTTCCTAAAGGACCCATTTATTTTGTGCTGCATGCAAAATGTCGAGGAGTACAACAACAATCTGGAAGAGTTGGATCACCGTATTTATCACAGGTTTGTCCCACATTCGATTTCTATTAGTTGGGCTTGGCAGATGGAAGGCCGATTCGTTAGGCGAGGAACTTCGTTGCCGATGTAACAGTGTGATGTGTCTGCTACAGCGGACACACCATGTTTACTAGACATTTTCGTCGCCACCCTTTCTCCGAAACAATTGACAAGCAAAGGCCATGATGTTTAACGATTGAGAATCCAGTTCAAAAAGTTGATGGACGTGTTGCGGACAGAGAATACAATCCTTTTTTTGGGGCGACTTTAAATTATTTGACGTATCCGATTTAGTCAAATGTGTTTGGACCCTTTTTACGCTAGATTTGGGTGCCTGTTCACTTCCTCTCATATCATGGAGGCACATTAGAGTTCTAATTCTCTCAGTTAGGAAGCTATCTAAATCTTTCCAAAGTGAAATAGCTGCTTTGTCCCTAACGCTTTGCTCCCACAAGGTTTGAGTAATTTTGGGTAGCCGTTGAAGACACAAGAACACTAAAAATGGGTCCCAATTTTCTGTTGGGATGTCATAGATAGACATCGCTGATAAACAACCGTTAATTCCTCTTTGAATAATTTTAAGACCCGAAGTTGATTCAATTTGAAGGACCGGCAGAGCAAACAGGGTTTTCAATTGATTGTGGACAAGTAAACGTGGATTATCATACGTGAAAATATTCCACGCTGGACCGAAACTACGAGGTAAAGGAAAATGTTAGCTTCTCCACTGGTTTTGCGCATAAATACAATACTGCGTATTATTTATATTGAAAAGGTCTCTAAATGTAGGCCAACTGAAAATCTCCTTCGAAAATATCGGTATCACACGGAGGTAATGTTAGACTATGAGTAAATTTGGGGGAATAGAAAATCTTCAATACGCGATATTGGAGAGCTAGTAGCTGAATTATCCACTTCCTGACGAGTGTGGAGAGAAGACCTCGATTTTCCTACCGCTACATCTGATGGCTGCGCTTCCCTAGGAATATCACAGTGATGCTGCGTTAGAGAAGCTACTGAACTACTGCGAGAGGAGTTCAACAATTGTTGTTCGCCCTTTAATTCTGACAGCTTACAATTCAAGTTCGATAAACAATCCATATATTTTTGGTACACTACCTCAAATTTCCGATCCGCCGACTCGAGCATTTCTTTAGTCGTTTCTTCAGACGTTTCCAAATAGAGAATACACGATCTGAACTTATCCTCTGTTTCTTTCCAAACTTTTCCTAGTTCGGCGCTACGGACTTCCAGAGCAAAAATATTTATATCTTCGGGTTTCATTGCCCGGATATATTCAACAAATTTGACAAAAGAGTCAGAAACTCTGATAAAACTATCAAAAGGAGTAAACATATTGGAGTCTTAAATGCAAAAACCGCTCAACAATCAAAAAGGATTACGAAAAATGTCCAAATGTAATGATTTTCTAAATCAAGAAATCGAATTATGGAGAAAATGCCAATCTGGTTTCGATTATTAACCAATCGGTCCAAATTATTCCCAAGAAACACCAACTTCCTTAAGGAAAATTCCAAAAATCGAAATAAAAATTAAAAAATCGACCAAATTTTCCAATATTTGGATAAAATTCCAAAAAATGTCCAACAAGTTTTCAAAATTCCGACGAATTTACCACAATTTTAAATGAAATATAGCTCAAATTCGCTAAAACAATCCAAATATCCGAAATAATATTTGAAAACCGATAAAAATTGTTCGAAAAACCAACCAAAATTGTTTTTATGACAAATAAAATCCAAGAAATGACGAAAATGTTCCAAAATTTTCCAAAGATTCTATCAAAAACTCACAAAAGTTGGACTAAAATCCAAAAAATAGCAAATAATTGTCGATAAATGCCGAAAATCGAACGATAATATCAAAATTGTAGCCAAGAAACTACACGAAAAAGCTTAACTTTCAATAAAAATTAACTAAAATTCGACAAATTTTCGAAAAAGGTTTAAAAAAATTTATAAATTTTCCACTCAATTTGAAAATCAAATCAATATAAATGTTTTATAGATATAAATATATGCAAAAATATCAAATTTATATTATTTTCAACCAAATTCAATATAAATAATACTAAAAATTATTATTTATATAAATTTCAACCAATGCGGACTGTAGGGTGTATTGCGTTATTATTATACACAACTATATTTCAAATAGTCATACACACACTACTAATTCAATAAACAAAAAATTTCAACTTTAAACAACTCAACAAGGCGAGCGACGGCTGCCTAACAAATGGTATGTATGTGTATAGCGTGTGTGTATGGTTAAACGATAGGCTAGTGGCTGACCGTCAGCGTACGTATTCAACCAACGTAACAATGTATAATTGTGTATAATTGTGTAGGTATGTAAATATAATTGTGTATTGTCGATCAGTGGAAAAAGAAACAAACGAAAATATTTTTGCGTTTGGTTATTATTTTTTTCTTGCTATTCTAATAGAATGCAACCAAATATTAGAGTGAGTGGGGGTGTTTCAAATTATTGTTATTTATTTTGAAAATAATTTAATAATTTCAATTAATAAAACAAATTGTTTTTTAAAAACTTTTAATAGAAAAATTATTAAATATTAATCACTCACTTTTCACAATAAAACCACAAATTAAATACGAAAATTTTAACAATTTTTTTTCTTTTTTCACTGATCGCGATTAGTCCGTCCGCGACTAATATACGACAGACGGAGAGACAAACGAAACGACAAAACGTTGTAAAGCGGCCGTTGTATTTTTTGTTGCAAATAGGCCGTCGAATTTGTTTATGTTTTGGTTGTTATTATTATGCTTGTTATTATTTTTTTTTTTTCGCGAGCTCACACAGAAAATAAAAAAACACTGCACTGACCTACCTGTTTTTGTTGATAATGATGATAATTATGATGAGTTTAGGGATGATGATGTATAGGGATGGTGATGATGTTGTGTTGTTGTGCCGAAATGGAAAAAACTTTGCCTAACGGATTTTTCGATTGCAAAAAATAAGAAATAGCAAGTCTCAGTGACAGTGGGGACTCTGTGTAGAAAACGCCATATTTCGCAAAAACTAAAATGGATGCAGTATTGATACGCACATCAATTGAAAGGTCTCGAAATGTACTTTCAGAATATACACACCATATGCCGGAAAACAAACCTTCGCCTAACGGACTTTCTCGATTTTCCTTGCAAGTCTCAGTGACAGTGACTCTGTGTAGAAAACGCCATATTGCGCAAAAACTAAAATGGATGCAGTACTGATACCCACATCAATTGAAAGGTCTCGAAAGTACTTTCAGAATATATACACCTTATACCGAAGAAAAAACTTTGCTAAACGGATTTTCTCGATTTTCCAGTGACAATGGGGAGTCTGTGTAGAAAACGCCATATTGCGCAAAAACTAAAATGGATGCAGTATTGATACCCACATCAATTGAAAGGTCTCGAAATGTACTTTCAGAATATACACACCATATGCCGGAAAACAAACCTTCGCCTAACGGATTTTCTCGATTTTGGTTGCAAGTCTCAGTGACAGTGGGGACTCTGGGTAGAAAACGCCATATTGCGCAAAAACTAAAATGGATGCAGTATTGAGACCCACATCAATTAAAGGTCTCGAAATGTACTTTCAGAATATATACACCTTATACCGAAGAAAAAACTTTGCTAAACGGATTTTCTCGATTTTCCAGTGACAATGGGGAGTCTGTGTAGAAAACGCCATATTGCGCGCAAAAACTAAAATGGATGCAGTATTGATACCCAAAATGTACTGTCAGAATATACACACCATATTCCGAAAAACAAACCTTCGCCTAACGGATTTTCTCGATTTTCATTGCAAGTCTCAGTGACAGTGGGGACTCTGGGTAGAAAACGCCATATTGCGCAAAAACTAAAATGGATGCAGTATGGAGACCCACATCAATTGAAAGGTCTCGAAACGTACTTTCAGAATATATACACCTTATACCGAAGAAAAACTTTGCTAAACGCCATATTGCGCAAAAACTAAAATGGATGCAGTATTGATACCCACATCAATTGAAAGGTCTCGAAATGTAATTTCAGAATATATACACCATATGCCGAAAAACAAACCTTCGCCTAACGGATTTTCTCGATTTTGGTTGCAAGTCTCAGTGACAGTGGGGACTCTGTGTAGAAAACGCCATATTGCGCAAAAACTAAAATGGATGCAGTATTGAGACCCACATCAATTGAAAGGTCTCGAAATGTACTTTCAGAATATATACACCTTATACCGAAAAAAAACTTTGCTAAACGGATTTTCTCGATTTTCCAGTGACAATGGGGAGTCTGTGTAGAAAACGCCATGTTGTGGAAAAAAGTGGGGACTCTGTGTAGAAAACGCCATATTGCGCAAAAACTAAAATGGATGCAGTATTGATACGCACATCAATTGAAAGGTCTCGAAATGTACTTTCAGAATATATACACCATATGCCGAAAAACAACTTTCGCCTAACGGATTTTCTCGATTTTCCTTGCAAGTCTCAGTGACAGTGGGGACTCTGTGTAGAAAACGCCATATTGCGCAAAAACTAAAATGGATGCAGTATTGATACCCACATCAATTGAAAGGTCTCGAAATGTACTTTCAGAATATATACACCATATGCCGGAAAACAAACCTTCGCCTAACGGATTTTCTCGATTTTGGTTGCAAAGTCTCAGTGACAGTGGGGACTCTGTGTAGAAAACGCCATATTGCGCAAAAACTAAAATGGATGCAGTATTGATACCCACATCAATTGAAAGGTCTCGAAATGTACTTTCAGAATATACACACCTTATACCGAAGAAAAAACTTTGCTAAACGGATTTTCTCGATTTTCCAGTGACAAGTCTGTGTAGAAGTGACAGTGGGGAAAACGCCTGTTGTGGAAAAAAACTCTGTGTGGAAGAAAACGCATTGCGCAAAAACTAAAATGGATGCAGTATTGATACCCACATCAATTGAAAGGTCTCGAAATGTACTTTCAGAATATACACACCATATGCCGAAAAACAAACCTACGCCTAACGGATTTTCTCGATTTTGGTTGCAAGTCTCAGTGACAGTGGGGACTCTGTGTAGAAAACGCCATATTGCGCAAAAACTAAAATGGATGCAGTATTGATACCCACATCAATTGAAAGGTCTCGAAATGTACTTTCAGAATATATACACCTTATACCGAAAAACAAACTTTCGCCTAACGGATTTTCTCGATTTTCCTTGCAAGTCTCAGTGACAGTGGGGACTCTGTGTAGAAAACGCCATATTGCGCAAAAACTAAAATGGATGCAGTATTGATACCCACATCAATTGAAAGGTCTCGAAATGTACTTTCAGAATAAATACATCCTATGCCGAAAAACAAACCTTCGCCTAACGGATTTTCTCGATTTTGGTTGCAAGTCTCAGTGACAGTGTAGAAAACGCCATATTGCGCAAAAACTAAAATGGATGCAGTATTGATACCCACATCAATTGAAAGGTCTCGAAATGTACTTTCAGAATATATACACCATATACCGAAGAAAAAACTTTGCTAAACGGATTTTCTCGATTTTCCAGTGACAAAGTCTGTGTAGAAAACGCCATGTTGTGGAAAACAGTGGGGACTCTGTGTAGAAAACGCCATATTGCGCAAAAACTAAAATGGATGCAGTATTGATACCCACATCAATTGAAAGGTCTCGAAATGTACTTTCAGAATATACACACCATATGCCGAAAAACAAACTTTCGCCTAACGGGATTTTTCTCGATTTTCTTGCAAGTCTCAGTGACAGTGGGGACTCTGTGTAGAAAACGCCATATTGCGCAAAACTAAAATGGATGCAGTATTGATACCCACATCAATTGAAAGGTCTCGAAATGTACTTTCAGAATATATACACCTTATGCCGAAGAAAAAACCTTCGCCTAACGGATTTTCTCGATTTCCATTGCAAGTCTCAGTGACAGGGGGACTCTGTGTAGAAAACGCCATATTGCGCAAAAACTAAAATGGATGCAGTATGGATACCCACATCAATTGAAAGTTCTCGAAATGTACTTTCAGAATATACACACCATATGCCGAAAAACAAACCTTCGCCTAACGGATTTTCTCGATTTTCCTGTTGCAAGTCTCAGTGACAGTGGGGACTCTGTGTAGAAAACGCCATATTGCGCAAAAACTAAAATGGATGCAGTATTGATACCCACATCAATTGAAAGGTCTCGAAATGTACTTTCAGAATATATACACCATATTCCGAAAAACAAACCTTCGCCTAACGGATTTTCTCGATTTTCATTGAAAGTCTCAGTGACAGTGGGGACTCTGGGTAGAAAACGCCATATTGCGCAAAAACTAAAATGGATGCAGTATGGAGACCCACATCAATTGAAAGGTCTCGAAAGACTCTGTGTAGAAAACGCCATATTGCGCAAAAACTAAAATGGATGCAGTATGATACGCACATCAATTGAAAGGTCTCGAAATGTACTTTCAGAATATATACACCTTATGCCGAAAAACAAACTTCGCCTAACGGATTTTCTCGATTTTCCAGTTGCAAGTCGCCATGTTGTGGAAGTGACAGTGGGGACTCTGTGTAGAAAACGCCATATTGCGCAAAACTAAAATGGATGCAGTATTGATACCCACATCAATTGAAAGGTCTCGAAATGTACTTTCAGAATATACACACCCTATGCCGAAAAACAAACCTTTCGCCTAACGGATTTTCTCGATTTTCCTTAAGTCTCAGTGACAGTGGGGACTCTGTGTAGAAAACGCCATATTGCGCAAAAACTAAAATGGATGCAGTATGATACGCACATCAATTGAAAGGTCTCGAAATGTACTTTCAGAATATATACACCATATGCCGGAAAACAAACCTTCGCCTAAACGGATTTTCTCGATTTTCCAGTGACAATGGGGAGTCTGTGTAGAAAACGCCATGTTGTGGAAAAAAGTGGGGACTCTGTGTAGAAAACGCCATATTGCGCAAAAACTAAAATGGATGCAGTATTGATACC
Source organism: Musca vetustissima (assembly GCF_032173495.1). Lineage (NCBI taxonomy): Eukaryota > Metazoa > Arthropoda > Insecta > Diptera > Muscidae > Musca > Musca vetustissima. Next base: position 7,345 of record NW_026874973.1, read on the forward strand.
CACATCAATTGAAAGGTCTCGAAATGTACTTTCAGAATATACACACACCTTATACCGAAGAAAAAAACTTTGCTAAACGGATTTTCTCGATTTTCCAGTGACAATGGGGAGTCTGTGTAGAAAACGCCATGTTGTGGAAAAAAGTGGGGACTCTGTGTAGAAAACGCCATATTGCGCAAAAACTAAAATGGATGCAGTATTGATACACACATCAATTGAAAGGTCTCGAAATGTACTTTTCTGTGTAGAAAACGCCATATTGCGCAAAAACTAAAATGGATGCAGTATTGATACCCACATCAATTGAAAGGTCTCGAAATGTACTTTCAGAATATACACACCATATGCCGTAAAAAAAAACTTCGCCTAACGGATTTTCTCGATTTTCCTTGCAAGTCTCAGTGACAGTGGGGACTCTGTGTAGAAAACGCCATATTGCGCAAAAACTAAAATGGATGCAGTATTGATACCCACATCAATTGAAAGGTCTCGAAATGTACTTTCAGAATATATACACTCTATGCCGAAAAAACAAACTTTCGCCTAACGGATTTTGTCGATTTTCCTTGCAAGTCTCAGTGACAGTGGGGACTCTGTGTAGAAAACGCCATATTGCGCAAAAACTAAAATGGATGCAGTATGGAGACCCACATCAATTGAAAGGTCTCGAAATGTACTTTCAGAATATATACACCATATGCCGAAAAACAAACTTTCGCCTAACGTACTTTCTCGATTTTCAAAAAAAAACTTTGCTAAACGGATTCTCTCGATTTTCCAGTGACAATGGGGAGTCTGTGTAGAAAACGCCATGTTGTGGAAAAAAGTGGGGACTCTGTGTAGAAAACGCCATATTGCGCAAAAACTAAAATGGATGCAGTATTGATACGCACATCAATTGAAAGGTCTCGAAATGTACTTTCAGAATATACACACCATATGCCGGAAAACAAACCTTCGCCTAACGGATTTTCTCGATTTTCCTTGCAAGTCTCAGTGACAGTGGGGACTCTGGGTAGAAAACGCCATATTGCGCAAAAACTAAAATGGATGCAGTATTGATACCCACATCAATTGAAAGGTCTCGAAATGTACTTTCAGAATATATACACCCTATGCCGAAAAACAAACTTTCGCCTAACGGATTTTGTCGATTTTCCTTGCAAGTCTCAGTGACAGTGGGGACTCTGTGTAGAAAACGCCATATTGCGCAAAAACTAAAATGGATGCAGTATGGAGACCCACATCAATTGAAAGGTCTCAAAATGTACTTTCAGAATATACACACCATATGCCGAAAAAACAAACCTTCGCCTAACGGATTTTCTCGATTTTGTTGCAAGTCTCAGTGACAGTGGGGACTCTGGGCAGAAAACGCCATATTGCGCAAAACTAAAATGGATGCAGTATTGATACCCACATCAATTGAAAGGTCTCGAAATGTACTTTCAGAATATACACACCATATGCCGGAAAACAAACCTTCGGCTAACGGATTTTCTCGATTTTCATTGCAAGTCTCAGTGAAACGCCATATTGCGCAAAAACTAAAATGGATGCAGTATGGAGTACTGTATACCGAAGAAAAAACTTTGCTAAACGGATTTTCTCGATTTTCCAGTGACAATGGGGAGTCTGTGTAGAAAACGCCATGTTGTGGAAAAAAGTGGGGACTCTGTGTAGAAAACGCCATATTGCGCAAAAACTAAAATGGATGCAGTATTGATACGCACATCAATTGAAAGGTCTCGAAATGTACTTTCAGAATATACACACCATATGCCGGAAAACAAACTTTCGCCTAACGGATTTTCTCGATTTTCCTTGCAAGTCTCAGTGACAGTGGTCTCGAAATGTACTTTCAGAATATATACACCATATGCCGAAGAAAAAACTTTGCTAAACGGATTTTCTCGATTTCAATTGCAAGTCTCAGTGACAGTGGGGACTCTGTGTAGAAAACGCCATATTGCGCAAAAACTAAAATGGATGCAGTATTGATACCCACATCAATTGAAAGGTCTCGAAATGTACTTTCAGAATATATACACCATATGCCGGAAAACAAACCTTCGCCTAACGGATTTTCTCGATTTTGGTTGCAAGTCTCAGTGACAGTGTGGACTCTGGGTAGAAAACGCCATATTGCGCAAAAACTAAAATGGATGCAGTATGGATACCCACATCAATTGAAAGGTCTCGAAATGTACTTTCAGAATATATACACCTTATGCCGAAAAACAAACTTTCGCCTAACGGATTTTCTCGATTTTTTTTGCAAGTCTCAGTGACAGTGGGGACTCTGTGTAGAAAACGCCATGTTGTGGTGGGGACTTCTGATTTTCTCGATTTTGGTTGCAAGTCTGTGGAAAACGCCATATTGCGCAAAAACTAAAATGGATGCAGTATGGAGACCCACAACAATATAAAGGAATTGAAACGTACTATCAGCAAATATACACCTTATACCGAAAAAAAACTTTGCTAAACGGATTTTCTCGATTTTCCAGTGACAATGGTGGTCTGTGAAAAGCCATGTTGTGGAAAAAAGTGGGGACTCTGTGTAGAAAACGCCATATTGCGCAAAAACTAAAATGGATGCAGTATTGATACCCACATCAATTGAAAGGTCTCGAAATGTACTTTCAGAATATACACACCCATATGCCGGAAAACAAACCTTCGCCTAACGGATTTTCTCGATTTTGGAGTCTTGCAAGTCTCAGTGACAGTGGGGACTCTGGGTAGAAAACGCCATATTGCGCAAAAACTAAAATGGATGCAGTATGGATACCCACATCACTTGAAAGGTCTCGAAATGTACTTTCAGAATATATACACCTTATACCGAAGAAAAAACTTTGCTAAACGGATTTTCTCGATTTTCCAGTGACAATGGGGAGTCTGTGTAGAAAACGCCATGTTGTGAAAAAAGTGGGGACTCTGTGTAGAAAACGTCATATTGCGAAAAAACTAAAATGGATGCAGTATTGAGACCCACATCAATTGAAAGGTCTCAAAATGTACTGTCAGAATATACACACCATATTCCGAAAAACAAACCTTCGCCTTTCGGATTTTCTCGTTTTTCATTGCTTGTGTAATTGACAGTGGGGACTCTGGGTAGAAAACGTTTTTGCGCGCAATATGGCGTTTTGGAGACAGAGTCCCACATCAATTGAAAACATGGCGTACTTTCAGAATATACTCCCCATTGTCACTGGAAAATCGAGAAAATCCGTTTAGCAAAGTTTTTTCTTCGGTATATGGTGTATATATTCTGAAAGTACATTTCGAGACATTTCAATTGATGTGGGTCTCCATACTGCATCCATTTTAGTTTTTGCGCTCTATGGCGTTTTCTACACAGAGTCCCCACAGTCACTGAGACTTGCAATGGAAATCGAGAAAATCCGTTAGGCGAAGGTTTGTTTTCCGGCATATGGTGTATATATTCTGAAAGTACATTTCGAGACCTTTCAATTGATGTGGGTATCAATACTGCATCCATTTTAGTTTTTGCTCAATATGGCGTTTTCTACACAGAGTCCCCACTTTTTTCCACAACATGGCGTTTTCTACACAGACTCCCCATTGTCACTGGAAAATCGAGAAAATCCGTTTAGCAAAGTTTTTTCTTCGGCATAGGGTGTATATATTCTGAAAGTACATTTCGAGACCTTTCAATTGATGTGGGTATCAATACTGCATCCATTTTAGTTTTTGCGCAATATGGCGTTTTCTACCCAGAGTCCCCACTGTCACTGAGACTTGCAACCAAAATCGAGAAAATCCGTTAGGCGAAGGTTTGTTTTCCGGCATATGGTGTATATATTCTGAAAGTACATTTCGAGACCTTTCAATTGATGTGGGTATCAATACTGCATCCATTTTAGTTTTTGCGCAATATGGCGTTTTCTACACAGAGTCCCCACTGTCACTGAGACTTGCAAGGAAAATCGAGAAAGTCCGTTAGGCGAAAGTTTGTTTTTCGGCATAGGGTGTATATATTCTGAAAGTACATTTCGAGACCTTTCAATTGATGTGCGTATCAATACTGCATCCATTTTAGTTTTTGCGCAATATGGCGTTTTCTACCCAGAGTCCCCACTGTCACTGAGACTTGCAAGGAAAATCGAGAAAATCCGTTAGGCGAAGGTTTGTTTTCCGGCATATGGTGTATATATTCTGAAAGTACATTTCGAGACCTTTCAATTGATGTGGGTATCAATACTGCATCCATTTTAGTTTTTGCGCAATATGGCGTTTTCTACACAGAGTCCCCACTGTCACTGAGACTTGCAACCAAAATCGTGAAAATCCGTTAGGCGAAAGTTTGTTTTTCGGCATAGGGTTTATATATTCTGAAAGTACATTTCGGGACCTTTCAATTGATGTGGGTATCAATACTGCATCCATTTTAGTTTTTGCGCAATATGGCGTTTTCTACACAGAGTCCCCACTGTCACTGAGACTTGCAAGGAAAATCGAGAAAGTCCGTTAGGCGAAAGTTTGTTTTTCGGCATAGTGTGTATATATTCTGAAAGTACATTTCGAGGCCTTTCAACTGCATCCATTTTAGTTTTTGCGCAATATGGCGTTTTCTACACAGAGTCCCCCCTTTTTTCCACAACATGGCGTTTTCTACACAGACTCCCCATTGTCACTGGAAAATCGAGAAAATCCGTTTAGCAATGTTTTTTTCGGTATAAGGTGTATATATTCTGAAAGTACATTTCGAGACCTTTCAATTGATGTGGGTATCAATACTGCATCCATTTTAGTTTTTGCGCAATATGGCGTTTTCTACACAGAGTCCCCACTGTCACTGAGACTTGCAATGAAAATCGAGAAAATCCGTTAGGCGAAGGTTTGTTTTTCGGTATATTGATGTGGTGTATATATTCCGTTAGCAAAGGTTTGTTTTTCGGTATAAGGTGTATATATTCTGAAAGTACATTCCGAGACCTTTCAATTGATGTGGGTATCAATACTCCATCCATTTTAGTTTTTGCGCAATATGGCGTTTTCTACCCAGAGTCCCCACTGTCACTGAGACTTGCAAGGAAAATCGAGAAAATCCGTTAGGCGAAGGTTTGTTTTCCGGCATATGGTGTATATATTCTGAAAGTACATTTCGAGACCTTTCAATTGATGTGGGTATCAATACTGCATCCATTTTAGTTTTTGCGCAATATGGCGTTTTCGAGGAAAATCGAGAAAGTCCGTTAGGCGAAAGTTTGTTTTTCGGCATATGGTGTATATATTCTGAAAGTACATTTCGAGACCTTTCAATTGATGTGGGTAATACTGCATCCATTTTAGTTTTTGCGCAATATGGCGTTTTCTACACAGAGTCCCCACTGTCACTGAGACTTGCATGGAAAATCGAGAAAGTCCGTTAGGCGAAAGTTTGTTTTTCGGCATATGGTGTATATATTCTGAAAGTACATTTCGAGACCTTTCAATTGATGTGCGTATCAATACTGCATCCATTTTAGTTGTTGCGCAATATGGCGTTTTCTACACGGAGTCCCCACTTTTTTCCACAACATGGCGTTTTCTACACAGACTCCCCATTGTCACTGGAAAATCGAGAAAATCCGTTTAGCAAAGTTTTTTCTTCGGTATAAGGTGTATATATTCTGAAAGTACATTTCGAGACCTTTCAATTGATGTGGGTCTCCATACTGCATCCATTTTAGTTTTTGCGCAATATGGCGTTTTCTACCCAGAGTCCCCACTGTCACTGAGACTTGCAATGAAAATCGAGAAAATCCGTTAGGCGAAGGTTTGTTTTTCGGAATATGGTGTGTATATTCTGACAGTACATTTTGAGACCTTTCAATTGATGTGGGTCTCCATACTGCATCCATTTTAGTTTTTGCGCAATATGGCGTTTTCTACACAGAGTCCCCACTTTTTTCCACAACATGGCGTTTTCTACACAGACTCCCCATTGTCACTGGAAAATCGAGAAAATCCGTTTAGCAAAGTTTTTTCTTCGGTATAAGGTGTATATATTCTGAAAGTACGTTTCGAGACCTTTCAATTGATGTGGGTCTCCATACTGCATCCATTTTAGTTTTTGCGCAATATGGCGTTTTCTACCCAGAGTCCCCACTGTCACTGAGACTTGCAACCAAAATCGAGAAAATCCGTTAGGCGAAGGTTTGTTTTCCGGCATATGGTGTGTATATTCTGAAAGTACATTTCGAGACCTTTCAATTGATGTGCGTATCAATACTGCATCCATTTTAGTTGTTGCGCAATATGGCGTTTTCTACACAGTCCCCACTTTTTCCCACAACATGGCGTTTTCTACACAGACTCCCCATTGTCACTGGAAAATCGAGAAAATCCGTTTAGCAAAGTTTTTTCTTCGGTATAAGGTGTATATATTCTGAAAGTACATTTCGAGACCTTTAATTGATGTGGGTCTCCATACTGCATCCATTTTAGTTTTTGAGCAATATGGCGTTTTCTACACAGAGTCCCCACTTTTTTCCTCAACATGGCGTTTTCTACACAGACTCCCCATTGTCACTTGAAAATCGAGAAAATCCGTTTAGCAAAGTTTTTTCTTCGGTATATGGTGTATATATTCTGAAAGTACATTTCGAGACCTTTCAATTGATGTGGGTATCAATACTGCATCCATTTTAGTTTTTGCGCAATATGGCGTTTTCTACACAGAGTCCCCACTTTTTTCCACAACATGGCGTTTTCTACACAGACTCCCCATTGTCACTGGAAAATCGAGAAAATCCGTTTAGCAAAGTTTTTTCTTCGGTATAAGGTGTATATATTCTGAAAGTACATTTCGAGACCTTTCAATTAGTTTTTGCGCAATATGGCGTTTTCTACACAGAATCGCCACTGTCACTGAGACTTGCAAGGAAAATCGAGAAAGTCCGTTAGGCGAAAGTTTGTTTTTCGGTATAAGGTGTATATATTCTGAAAGTACATTCCGAGACCTTTCAATTGATGTGGGTCTCCATACTGCATCCATTTTAGTTTTTGCGCAATATGGCGTTTTCTACACAGAGTCCCCACTTTTTTCCACAACATGGCGTTTTCTACACAGACTCCCCATTGTCACTGGAAAATCGAGAAAATCCGTTTAGCAAAGTTTTTTTTCTTCGGTATAAGGTGTATATATTCTGAACGTACGTGTCGAGACCTTTCAATTGATGTGGGTCTCCATACTGCATCCATTTTAGTTTTTGCGCAATATGGCGTTTTCTACACAGAGTCCCCACTGTCACTGAGACTTGCAATGGAAATCGAGAAAATCCGTTAGGCGAAGGTTTGTTTTTCGGCATATGGTGTGTATATTCTGAAAGTACATTTCGAGACCTTTCAATTGATGTGGGTATCAATACTGCATCCATTTTAGTTTTTGCGCAATATGGCGTTTTCTACACAGAGTCCCCACTTTTGTCACTGAGACTTGCAACTGGAAAATCGAGAAAATCCGTTAGCAAAGTTTTTGGTATAAGGTGTGTATATTCTGAAAGTACATTTCGAGACCTTTCAATTGATGTGGGTCTCCATACTGCATCCATTTTAGTTTTTGCGCAATATGGCGTTTTCTACCCAGAGTCCCCACTGTCACTGAGACTTGCAACCAAAATCGAGAAAATCCGTTAGGCGAAGGTTTGTTTTCCGGCATATGGTGTGTATATTCTGAAAGTACATTTCGAGACCTTTCAATTGATGTGGGTCTCCATACTGCATCCATTTTAGTTTTTGCGCTATATGGCGTTTTCTACACAGAATCGCCACTGTCACTGAGACTTGCAAGGAAAATCGAGAAAGTCCGTTAGGCGAAAGTTTGTTTTTCGGTATAAGGTGTATATATTCTGAAAGTACATTCCGAGACCTTTCAACTGATGTGGGTCTCCATACTGCATCCATTTTAGTTTTTGCGCAATATGGCGTTTTCTACACAGAGTCCCCACTTTTTTCCACAACATGGCGTTTTCTACACAGACTCCCCATTGTCACTGGAAAATCGAGAAAATCCGTTTAGCAAAGTTTTTTATTCGGTATAAGGTGTATATATTCTGAAAGTACTTTTCGATACATTTCAATTGATGTGGGTCTCCATACTGCATCCATTTTAGTTTTTGCGCAATATGGCGTTTTCTACCCAGAGTCCCCACTGTCACTGAGACTTGCAATGGAAATCGAGAAAATCCGTTAGGCGAAGGTTTGTTTTTCGGCATATGGTGTGTATATTCTGAAAGTACATTTCGAGACCTTTCAATTGATGTGGGTCTCCATACTGCATCCATTTTAGTTTTTGCGCTATATGGCGTTTTCTACACAGAATCGCCACTGTCACTGAGACTTGCAAGGAAAATCGAGAAAATCCGTTAGGCGAATATTGGTGTATATATTCTGAAAGTACATTTCGAGACCTTTCAATATGGCGTTTTCTACACAGAGTCCCCACTGTCACTGAGACTTGCAAGGAAAATCGAGAAAATCCGTTAGGCGAAAGTTTGTTTTTCGGTATTAGGTGTATATATTCTGAAAGTACATTTCGAGACCTTTCAATTGATGTGGGTCTCCATACTGCATCCATTTTAGTTTTTGCGCAATATGGCGTTTTCTACACAGAGTCCCCACTGTCACTGAGACTTGCAAGGAAAATCGAGAAAATCCGTTAGGCGAAGGTTTGTTTTTCGGTATAAGGTGTATATATTCTGAAAGTACGTTTCGAGACCTTTCAATTGATGTGGGTATCCATACTGCATCCATTTTAGTTTTTGCGCAATATGGCGTTTTCTACACAGAGTCCCCACTTTTTTCCACAACATGGCGTTTTCTACACAGACTCCCCATTGTCACTGGAAAATCGAGAAAATCCGTTTAGCAAAGTTTTTTCTTCGGTATAAGGTGTATATATTCTGAAAGGTCTCCATACTGCATCCATTTTAGTTTTTGCGCAATATGGCGTTTTCTACCCAGAGTCCCCACTGTCACTGAGACTTGCGACCAAAATCGAGAAAATCCGTAAGGCGAAGGTTTGTTTTTCGGCATATGGTGTGCATATTCTGAAAGTACATTTCGAGACCTTTCAATTGATGTGGGTATCAATACTGCATCCATTTTAGTTTTTGCGCAATATGGCGTTTTCTACACAGAGTCCCCACTGTCACTGAGACTTGCACTGGAAAATCGAGAAAGTCCGTTAGGCGAAAGTTTGTTTTTCGGTATAAATTGTATATATTCTGAAAGTACATTTCGAGACCTTTCAATTGGCAATATGGCGTTTTCTACACAGAGTCCCCACTGTCACTGAGACTTGCAAGGAAAATCGAGAAAATCCGTTAGGCGAAGGTTTGTTTTTCGGTATAAGGTGTATATATTCTGAAAGTACATTCCGAGACCTTTCAATTGATGTGGGTATCAATACTGCATCCATTTTAGTTTTTGCGCAATATGGCGTTTTCTACACAGAGTCCCCACTGTCACATTGTCACTGGAAAATCGAGAAAATCCTTTTAGCAAAGTTTTTTCTTCGGTATAAGGTGTATATATTCTGAAAGTACATTTCGAGACCTTTCAATTGATGTGGGTCTCAATACTGCATCCATTTTAGTTTTTGCGCAATATGGCGTTTTCTACACAGAGTCCCCACTGTCACTGAGACTTGCACGGAAAATCGAGAAAATCCGTTAGGCGAAAGTTTGTTTTTCGGCATATGGTGTATATATTCTGAAAGTACATTTCGAGACCTTTCAATTGATGTGGGTCTCAATACTGCATCCATTTTAGTTTTTGCGCAATATGGCGTTTTCTACACAGAGTCCCCACTGTCACTGAGACTTGCAAGGAAAATCGAGAAAGTCCTTTAGGCGAAAGTTTGTTTTTCGGCGTTTTCTACACAGAATCGCCACTGTCACTGAGACTTGCAAGGAAAATCGAGAAAGTCCGTTAGGCGAAAGTTTGTTTTTCGGTATAAGGTGTATATATTCTGAAAGTACATTCCGAGACCTTTCAACTGATGTGGGTCTCCATACTGCATCCATTTTAGTTTTTGCGCAATATGGCGTTTTCTACACAGAGTCCCCACTTTTTTCCACAACATGGCGTTTTCTACACAGACTCCCCATTGTCACTGGAAAATCGAGAAAATCCGTTTAGCAAAGTTTTTTATTCGGTATAAGGTGTATATATTCTGAAAGTACGTTTCGAGACCTTTCAATTGATGTGGGTCTCCATACTGCATCCATTTTAGTTTTTGCGCAATATGGCGTTTTCTACCCAGAGTCCCCACTGTCACTGAGACTTGCAATGAAAATCGAGAAAATCCGTTAGGCGAAGGTTTGTTTTTCGGAATATGGTGTGTATATTCTGACAGTACATTTTGAGACCTTTCAATTGATGTGGGTCTCCATACTGCATCCATTTTAGTTTTTGCGCAATATGGCGTTTTCTACACAGAGTCCCCACTTTTTTCCACAACATGGCGTTTTCTACACAGACTCCCCATTGTCACTGGAAAATCGAGAAAATCCGTTTAGCAAAGTTAAGGTGTATATATTCGGTATAAGGTGTATATATTCTGAAAGTACGTTTCGAGACCTTTCAATTGATGTGGGTATGAATACTGCCTCCATTTTAGTTTTTGCGCAATATGGCGTTTTCTACCCAGAGTACCCACTGCCACTGAGACTTGCAAGGAAAATCGAGAAAATCCGTTAGGCGAAGGTTTGTTTTCCGGCATATGGTGTGTATATTCTGAAAGTACATTTCGAGACCTTTCAATTGATGTGGGTCTCCATACTGCATCCATTTTAGTTTTTGCGCTATATGGCGTTTTCTACACAGAATCGCCACTGTCACTGAGACTTGCAAGGAAAATCGAGAAAGTCCGTTAGGCGAAAGTTTGTTTTTCGGTATAAGGTGTATATATTCTGAAAGTACATTCCGAGACCTTTCAACTGATGTAGTACATTTCGAGACCTTTCAATTGATGTGGGTATCAATACTGCATCCATTTTAGTTTTTGCGCAATATGGCGTTTTCTACACAGAGTCCCCACTGTCACTGAGACTTGCAAGGAAAATCGAGAAAGTCCGTTAGGCGAAATAAATTTTTCCACTCTTCTATTTTTTTATCAATAAAGCAACTGCCTTTATTTTAATTTAAATCTAAAAACGTTCGTGTTTTTATTTCTTATTTTTTGCACGCAATTTCGGCGTCAACATTTTGGTCCATTCGAACCGGAGACGAGCTTTTGGAAACGATTTTCTAATTGGTTTATTGTTTGCATTTTCAGCAGCAAAAAACAACAACACAACATCATCACCATCCCTATACATCATCATCCCTAAACTCATCATAATTATCATCTTCATAAACAAAAACAGGTAGGTCAGTGCAGTGTTTTTATTTTCTTTGTGAGCTCGCAATAAAAAAAAAAAAAAACATAAAACAAAAATAATAATAACAACCAAAACATAAACAAATTCGACGGCCTATTTGCAACAAAAAATACAACGGCCGCTTTACAACGTTTTGTCGTTTCGTTTGTCTCTCCGTCTGTCGTATATTAGTCGCGGACGGACTAATCGCGATCAGTGAAAAAAGAAAAAAAAATTGTTAAAAATTTTCGTATTTAATTTGTGGTTTTATTCTAAAAAGTGAGTGATTAATATTTAATAAATTTTCTATTAAAAGTTTTTAAAAAACAATTGGTGTATTAAGAAAAAATATTAAATTATTTTTAAAATAAATATAAATAATTTGAAACACCCCCACTCACTCTAATATTTGGTTGCATTCTATTAGAATAGCAAGAAAAAAATAATAATAACCAAACGCAAAAATATTTTCGTTTGTTTCTTCTTCCACTGATCGACAATACACAATTATAATTACATTGTTACGTTGGTTGACATACGTACGCTGACGGTCAGCCACTAGCCTATCGTTTAACCATACACACACGCTATACACATACATACCATTTGTTAGGCAGCCGTCGCTCGCCTTGTTGAGTTGTTTTCCTTTGTTTCTTCTTTGTTACGTGTACGCTACACACATCGGGTCGGTCGAGTGTGGTTAGTTAACACGTTTGGTACAAAGTTGAAAATTTTTGTTTATTGAATTAGTAGTGTGTGTATGACTATTTGAAATATAGTTGTGTATAATAATAACGCAATACACCCTACAGTCCGCATTGGTTGAAATTCATATAAATAATAATTTTTCGTATTATTTATATTGAATTTAATTAAAAATAATATAATTTTGATATTATTCAACTTGTTATATATTTATAAAACATTTATTTTCATTTAATTTTTTAAATCGAGTGGAAAATTTATAATTTTTTTAAACCTTTTTCGCAGTTTTGTTGATTTTTATTTAATTTTTCTTGAAAATTAAGCTTTTTCGTGTAGTTTCTTGGCTACAATTTTGATATTATCGTTCGATTTTCGGCATTTATCGATAATTATTTCCTCTATTTTTTGGTTTTTGGTTAACCTTTTGTGGTTTTTGATATATTCTTTGGGAATATTTTGGAAATTTTCGAGATTTTTGGAATTTATTTGTCATTTAAACAATTTTGGTTTGTTTTTTGAACAATTTTTATCGGTTTTCAAATATTATTTCGGATATTTGGATTATTTTAGCGAATTTAAGCTATATTTCATTTAAAATTGTGGTAAATTCGTCGGAATTTTGAAAACTTGTTGGACATTTTTTGGAATTTTATCCAAATATTGGAAAATTTGGTCGATTTTTTAATTTTTATTTCGATTTTTGGAATTTTCCTTAAGGAAGTTGGTGTTTCTTGGGAATAATTTGGACCGATTGGTTAATAATCGAAACCAGATTGGCATTTTCTCCATAATTCGATTTCTTGATTTAGAAAATCATTACATTTGGACATTTTTCGTAATCCTTTTTGATTGTTGAGCGGTTTTTGCATTTAAGACTCCAATATGTTTACTCCTTTTGATAGTTTTATCAGAGTTTCTGACTCTTTTGTCAAATTTGTTGAATATATCCGGGCAATGAAACCCGAAGATATAAATATTTTTGCTCTGGAAGTCCGTAGCGCCGAACTAGGAAAAGTTTGGAGAAACAGAGGATAAGTTCAGATCGTGTATTCTCTATTTGGAAACGTCTGAAGAAACGACTAAAGAAATGCTCGAGTCGGCGGATCGGAAATTTGAGGTAGTGTACCAAAAATATATGGATTGTTTATCGAGCTTGAATTGTAAGCTGTCAGAATTAAAGGGCGAACAACAATTGTTGAACTCCTCTCGCAGTAGTTCAGTAGCTTCTCTAACGCAGCATCACTGTGATATTCCTAGGGAAGCGCAGCCATCAGATGTAGCGGTAGGAAAATCGAGGTCTTCTCTCCACACTCGTCAGGAAGTGGATAATTCAGCTACTAGCTCTCCAATATCGCGTATTGAAGATACTAGTACTCCTCAGACCTTTTCTATTCCCCCAAATTTAGACAGTGTACATAGTCTAACATTACCTCCGTGCGATACCGATATTTTCGAAGGAGATTTTCAGTCATGGCCTACATTTAGAGACCTTTTCAGCACGGTTTATATAAATAATACGCGTTTGAGCGATATTGAGCGTCTTTGCCATTTAGTGCGCAAAACCAGTGGAGAAGCTCGGGAAATTGTGTCGAAATTTCCTTTAACGCACCGTAGTTTCGGTCCAGCGTGGAATGCGTTGAAAGACACGTATGATAATCCGCGTTTACTTGTCCACAATCAATTGAAAACCCTGTTTGCTCTGCCGGTACTTCAAATTGAATCCACTTCGGGTCTTAAAATTATCCAAAGAGGAATTAATGGTTGTTTGTCAGCGATGTCTATCTATGACATCCCAACAGAAAATTGGGACCCATTTTTAGTGTTCTTGTGTCTTCAACGGCTACCCAAAATTACTCAAACCTTGTGGGAGCAAAGCGTTAGGGACAAAGCAGCTATTTCACTTTGGAAAGATTTAGATAGCTTCCTAACTGAGAGAATTAGAACTCTAATGTGCCTCCATGATATGAGAGGAAGTGAACAGGCACCCAAATCTAGCGTAAAAAGGGTCCAAACACATTTGACTAAATCGGATACGTCAAATAATTTAAAGTCGCCCCAAAAAAAGGATTGTATTCTCTGTCCGCAACACGTCCATCAACTTTTTGAATGCCCTCGGTTTAGAAATATGTCGATTTCTACTAGATTCTCGATCGTTAAACGTCGTCGCCTTTGTGTCAATTGTTTGCGAAAGGGGCACGAAGTTAAAAAATGTCTCAGTAAACATCGGTGTTCTCACTGTAGCAGAACACATCACACTTTGTTACATCGCAACGATTCCTCACCTAACAAATCGCCTTCCGTCCCAAGTCCAACTAATAGAAATCCAAATATCGGGGGAAATAGACCCTCTAGTAATTCGGTCAATCCAACTCTTCCATCTACGTCGTCTTCTTGTACTCCTCGACAAGTTTTCCATGCAGCACAAAATAAATCGGTCCTTTTAGGAACAGCGATGGTAAATCTAATTCATTGCGGAATCTCGTACCCAGCTAGGGCCCTAATAGACCCCGCTTCAGAGTCGTCGTTTTTGTCTGAGCGGCTTCAAAATCGTTTGAAACTCCCTGTCTCGTCAACTAATGTTAGCATTTCGGGCGTAAATTGTGCAATTTCGGCAAATTCACGCAAAATTTGTTCGATAAAGATCGGAAGTCCCTGTGATCCCTCGGTCTTACTATCCACCAATGCATTAGTGTTGCCAATGATATCGGGAAGTTTACCATCATTCTCTGTCTCCTCAGATTTTAAGTCTCAAATGCCTAATCTTCGTCTGGCTGATGTTAACTTATTCGATTCTAGACCAGTTGATCTTCTGCTAGGTGCCGATTTATACCCTAAAATATTGTTAGAGGGATGTCGTTCCATAATTTCGGGAACTTTGCTGGCACAAAATACAGTTTTCGGTTGGCTCGTTACAGGACCTATTCCTTCGTCACAAATTAGAACCTTTGCCACTACTATCAATATCGAAGAAGAGGATTCGTTAAATAAGACCCTACTACGGTTCTGGGAATTAGAAGAAACTCCAAAGCGGAAACTTATGTCTCCATCCGATCGGCTTTGTGAAGAAAACTATATTCAGACCACTCGTAGAACCTCTGACGGTAGATATATTGTGACCCTGCCCTTACGAAATGATGTAAGCCTAGATGGTTACTTAGGGGAATCTCGTGGTAATGTCCTTAAACAATTCCTTCGAAATAAGTCCTCCTTATTGAAAAAACCGGACATTAAAATCACCTACGATCAAGTTTTGACGGAGTATATAGACCTGGATCATATGAAACCAGTATCTCCTGCCACTTCCAATACACTTTCGTGCTATTTGCCCCATCATCCGGTTATCAACCCAGTAAAAACAGACAACAAAATTACGGGCAGTCTTCAATGCGTCCAATAGTTTGAATGACATCTTGCATGTTGGACCGACTTTGCAACTTGATCTCGTTCTTCTAATACTTCGTTGGCGAGTATTTAAATTTGTATTCAATTCGGACATTACCCAAATGTATCGGCAGATCCGGGTTGACCCCCACCAAACCCCCCTTCAACGAATTCTCTATCGGGACTCGCCAACCAAAGCAATTCAAGATTATGAACTACAAACGGTGACCTTTGGTTTGAATTGTGTGCCGTATTTGGCCATTCGGACACTTTTGCAACTGGTGGACGAAATAGAAAATAAATATCCTCTAGCGGCGCATATTTTGCGAAAATCAATGTATGTGGATGATGTTTTGGCAGGAGCTCATGATCTTGAGACTGCGTTGACCGCTAGGAACCAACTAATTTCGGCACTTTCTTTGGCAAAGTTTGAGTTAAGAAAATGGACATCCAATGATAAGGCTATTCTGAATCGTTTCCCGCCAGAACATTTAGTGGATGCGCAATTGTTGTCAATTGTGGAAGCTAGTAGTTCTAAACCTCTTGGTATAAGTTGGAATGCTAGGCTAGATTCCTTTTATTTTGATGTCAAACCTATAGAGAAGAAAACGTCATATTCGAAACGGGAGGTATTGTCGGCAATAGCTAAGTTTTTTGATCCTGTTGGTTGGTTAGGATCAGTTATTGTCACTGCAAAAATTATAATGCAAAAGATCTGGCTAGATCAAATCGTTTGGGACGATCCGCTTGTACAAGCCACTTATTCGGAATGGCTTAAATCCGTAGAGACAAGTAAATGCAATTCACATTCCTCGGTGGGTTCGGTACACCCTCAATGTTCGGCGGAATTGCATGTGTTCTCTGATGCCTCAGTAAGGCATACGCCGGAGTAGTATATATTCGAATTGAAGTCCCTGGTCAGAATGTGTTCGTACATTTGCTATCTAGTAAGACCAAAGTAGCTCCAATTAAATCAATTTCCCTTCCTCCTTTGGAACTTTGCGGAGCAGTTTTAGCCTCGGAACTTTTGAAGGTTATTACAAAAGAGATAGATGTAGAATTCCGTCAGGTCTATTGTTGGACGGATTCTACGATTGTTTTGTCGTGGCTTCGGAAAGCATCTTCTACTTGGACAACATTCGACGCCAATAGAGTTTGTAGAATCCAAGATAATGTTGGTAATTACAACTGGTACCACGTTCGGTCGGAAGATAATCCTGCAGATTCAGGAAGTCGAGGAATATCGCCAGTTGATTTAGCTAATAGTTCCCTTTGGTGGCATGGGTCGGAGTGGCTCAGTCAAGATAAATCGAGTTGGTCTATTCGAGATTTAACTCCACTTGAAACAGATATTGAAATGCGCTCGGTGCAAACTCATTTTTCCTTTGTTTCGTCAACTTTTGTAGATATTTTGGATAAATATTCATCTTTTGTAAAGGGCATTCGTGCAGTTGCATATATGTTTAGGTTCCTTCGTCAAACTTGTAGTCGATGCCGAGGTAAATATTGTTATCCCGACAAAAGAATTACGACGTCGGATTTGAGGAGGTTCGACTTCTCCTAATAACCCTCACTCAAAAGGTACATTTTGTAAAGGAATATAAAGATTTGTTGGATAAGAAATTATTATCAACCTCGAGCAGTCTTGTTCCTTTAAATCCAATTTTAGATGACAATGGTGTCATGCGAATGAACGTTCGTTTGGCACGTTCGCCAACTCTTTCTCCATCGGAACGTTGTCCAATTATTCTCCCCTATAAAAGTAGGTTCGCTAGACTTTTTGTGGAATACGTTCATATAAAGTGTGTTCGCGGTGGAATACAGTTAATGCTACGCACTTTACGAATGAAATATTATATTCCAAGAGTAAAAAATTTGATCCGATCAGTCATTCGGAATTGTAAAGTCTGTTTATTAGATAAAAAGAAACATTGTAGCCAAATTATGGCAGCGCTACCACCGGAAAGAACAATGATTGATAGGGCGTTCACTAATACGGGTATTGACTTTGCCGGTCCTTTTGATGTGAAATCGTACAGTGGTCGAGCTTGTAGAAATACAAAAGGATATTTTTGTGTGTTCATTTGTTTTTCGACTAAGGCTATTCACTTGGAAGCCGTATCTGATTTGTCCATTGCTAACTTCATGGCCGCATTACATCGATTTATTGCTCGTCGAGGTTGTCCACGTACGATATTTTCTGATAATGGTACAAATTTTGTTGTCGCTTCACGTGAAATTAGGCGGAACTTCATTCAATTCATTCGCGAAAGTTCCGAATCAATTTCAAATACCCTTATTCAGCAGGGTCTAGAATGGAAATTTATTCCAGCGGGTGCACCACATATGGGTGGACTCTGGGAAGCTGGAGTTATAAGTTTCAAACATCATCTTCGAAAATATAGTCGAAATCTTCGTTTTACATTTGAAGAGTTAGCCACGGTCTTATCCCGAATAGAAGCTTGTCTTAACTCACATTCTCTTTGTCCAATGTCAGATAGTCAGGAAAAGTTGTAGCTTTAACACCCGGTCATTTTTTGATAGGAGCCCTTTTATTAGCTCCGCCTGAGCCTGTTATAACTGAGCAAACGATATCGCTCGTGAATCGGTTTAGAAAAGTACAGGCACTTGCTCATCAATTTTGCATCAGATGGAAAGATGAATACCTTAAAAATTTGCATATGCGGTATAAGTGGAAATTTCCGCAAAGAGATATTGTAAATGGCGATTTAATCGTAGTTCGGCACGAGAATCTCCCTCCGACCTCGTGGAAGTTAGGTCGTGTAGAAAATGTTTACCCGGTAGATGGACACGTTCGAGTGGTAGATATTCGTGCGGCAAACGGCGTTGTAAAGCGTCCTATATCCAAGTTGGTCATTCTGACCGACCAATCGTCGAATGATGAAAATCATTAAAATATTTCTCTTCTTATAGTACCATGGACGCATCAAATATGTACGAAATCGAATTGATCGCCCAAATTGATAATGTCTTGAAGAGGGCCGATGTACCAAAGAAGCGTACCACTTCTGAAGTCATGGAGGAATTAGTTCAGCCTATAGCAGCCGTGAAATTAACGGAGCCGGAATCCGTAACTGCGGGTTCTAGCGCATCTTCCATCAAAACAAAATCACCTGAACCCGTAACTGCGGGTCTACAGCTCGTGTAACCACCAGAATCCGTAACTGCGGGTTCTTCGTGCTCAGAAAAACACGTACGATCTCATTTCGTTTTCAATCCACAAGGCTATATGTGCTCGAATTATATTCCAAATATTTTTTGGGAATTCGGAATGGAGCACACCAAATTTGGGAAAATGTTTCACATTCGAGCAAACTCGAAATGCAGCACATGGGCGATTAAGTAATTTTGAGTGTTACAACATTAATAATATTGCAAGGGGGTCGCCAATGTTAAATCTAGAAAATCTATTGATTTCGTTCTCTTGGGTGTTTTCACTTTTATTGTGTTTCAAAACACATTGAATTCCATATTCGTTACAATCTGCATACTCCCTAATATTACAACATTGAAATGTCAAATGGCAGATTCTAACGAGTATGCAATAACGAAAGGTAGGTTAATGATACTCGCCAATATTTTTTTTTTTTTTTGCTTTTGTGTACCACTGTTCTTGCTCAACACACACAGATTATTAAAAGTATATATTTTCATGTATATTCTTTTTTTATTTTATTGAGAAATATAAATGCCCTTTTTTACAATAATCTAATTAAACATGTTTAAGAGAACAATTTTACAATTTTCAACTTAAATATTATAGTTTACTTATACGTACATAGAGGTTAGGAAATATTAAAAATATAAAAGCTTGTTTTGGCAGATTTGAAAAATTTTAATGTGACATTTTGATGCTGTGTGCCACATTGGCGATGCATAAAATAATATAGGATGAAAACTGTTTTTGATAATTATAAGCTTATTATTAATATTTAATTTTCATTCTCTATTGGATACAAAATCTTAATTGTCATATAATTTTATGTAAGATGTAGCTGGTGTGTTCTTTGAAAATTACTTTTTGTCGAATATAACTCCAAGATATTTTAGTTTATCTTCCCAATGTATCTGGGTATTTCCTATAACAATATTGGATTGAGAAATGAAACTTATTTTTCTTTTTCTTGTAAAGCAAATATCATTGGGTTTTCGATGCGTTAATAATTATTTTGCACCTGGAGAAATATTCTATAACAGACTCTATTGCTGTGTTTAATGAATTTATAATATTGACTGATAACAAACCGGAGCATAAAATTGCTGTGTCATCTGCAAATATGGATGATTCACAATCGGTTAATGTGGGGAAATCATAGGTGAATATATTATAAAGTATTGGCGAAAGACAGGAACCCTGTGGACATCTTGCAATGATAATGTACGGCTGGGAAATAGTATTTCCAACATGAACTCTAAATGTTCTATGAACTCTAATGTTCTATCCGCCAAAAAACATTTTAAAATTTTTACGGTTGATAAATCAAATTTAAGTAATAATAATTTATGAATAAGCCCATCATGCCACACTTAATTAAATGCAGCTTTGACGTCTAGTAGGACCATTGCAGTTGACTTTCCAAGATCATAATTGTTTTTAACATTATTTCTTATTCTGATAAGTGGTTGAATAGTATTGTGTTCGGATCGAAACCCAAATTTTTGTGAGGGTAAGATATCGTGATCTTATAAAAATTCAGCATTCGCATTAAGCAAGCTTATCGGACGATATCCTTCAAGACTAAAATGTTTCTCACCAGGCTTTGCGGGACTTAAGACTTTTAACAATTTGTTTAATATGGCTGATATTAACTGCAATAGAATTTGCTGGAAGTTTGGAATTATTTATAGTCGCTATCGAATCACTTACTAATCTCTTTGTATTACTGTGGCTTAAATGATCAGAAACCTTATGATTTGCTTCAAAAAGTTAAGCTAAAACTTCTGCCTTCTTAAGATTTGTGGCATAAATATTTCCATTATATTTAAAAACTGGAAAATTTCTATTTTTGTTTTTAATGATTTTAGAAATATTCCAAAATTGCATACTTCCTTTAGGTATTAGAATTAATAGTAATTAGAAGATCATTCCAGTTTTGATTTCTTATTTCGAAAACCTGTTGGGAGATAATACTATTAACAAAACGCATTAGGGATGTAAATGAAGAGAGCCTTTGCCTAATCCATTTCCTTCTAATAGTATTTCTAAGTTTTGTTAGATCTAAAATTGATTGGGGGAGCCTTTTTGCAAAAGGGTTGGAAACATTTTTTTAAAGGAACACTTTCTTTGACTCCTGTATTTATAAGATTAGAGAATTTATCAATCATAACATCTAGGGTTTCAATGTTGTTATTTATGAAACATCTAAACTTAGTCCAGTTTGCATTGTTAAAATTTAACTTCTGCATGTTGTATTTATTATAAGATAAATTAACCTTAATTTGCACTGGCAAATGATCCGAATTTAGCCTGTTAAGCGTTTCTGCTGAAGATAATTTGTCAGGAATATTAGAAATAAAAAATCCAGAGTTGATGTATTTGTAGTGCTGTTTATTGGTACAAGAGTTGGGTCAGGAGGAAATATCATGGCAAATGAGTTTATCGTAACTAAATCATGAACTATACTACCCCAACAATTCAATTTAGCGCAACCCCAATTTTGATGTCTGCTATTGAAGTCACCACCCAATATATAGTCACCTTGTATTTTAAGAAATTTAATCAAATCAGATTTGAATTATATTTTTTTAATTTCAAAGCGATCCGAGTGGAGCCCCTAAACAAGACTGAAGCCCTTATATGTATACATATATATATATATTCTTGATCAGGGTAAAATTCAAAGACGATCTAGCCATGTCCGTCCGTCCGTCTGTTGTAATCACGCTATCTTTTGAAGAAATTGAGATAGGGTGCTGAAATTTGGCTTAGGGTTGTCTTTTGTATGCAGGCAGGTCAAGTTCGAAGATATATTGGTCCACGTTTAGGCATAGCTCCCATATAACGGTACCCCCCAATTTTCGGTATTTTGGGGTTCTTGAGCTCGTTTTTGAACCGAATTCGCTGAAATTTGGTACATTGTTATTTCTGGGTACCAAATGTCTCCACTACAAATTATAAATATCGGTCCACTTTTTCCGGTAGCCCCCATATTTTGGGGAGTTTTAATCTCGTTTTTAAACCGAATTCCCTAACCTTTTTATCAATGGGTATCAAATTTCTCCACTAAAAATTATAAATATGGGTCCATTCCATTCGGTAGCCCCCATATTTTCGGTATTTTGGGGTTCTTGAGCGCCTTTTTCAACCGAATTCGCTGAAATTTGGTACATTGCATTCTTTTTGGCTACCAAATGTCTCCACTACAAATTATAAATATCGGTCCACTTTTTCTGGTAGCCAGCATATAACTGTCTTTTGTGGGGGTTAAGCGCATTTTTAAACCGAGTTCTCTGAAATTTAGTACAATGGGTTCTTATTGGGTGCCAAATTTCTTTACTCAGAATTATAAATACACCCTACATTTTCGGCATTTTAGTGTTCTTGAAAGCGTTTTTCAACCGAATTCGCTGAAAATTGGTATTTTGTAGTCGCATGTGGTAACAAATCTTCCTACCAAAAATGATTAATATTCGCCCCTTTTTGTTATACCTATATATACAATGGTTAGCTGATTAGTTCCGTGTGAAATAGTTAGTTTTATCCTACAAACTATGGAATTCTAAGACGATTTAGCCATCGGTTGTAATCAATCCGCTTCCTAAGGAAATCGTGATAAAAACTTGAACCTGACGTTAATGAAATATATCGGCCAGCATTTAGGCATCTCCTGAAGGATAACAAACATATTGGGTTCGAAATTAACATATGTCGGTCATTAATTAGGCGTAGCCCTCATATAATTATAACCCCAAATATTCTCTATACTATGTAATCTAAATTCTACCATGCCTTATTAGTATCAGTACGCGCTTTGGGGTTTCATTTGTATTTGGTGTACACAATGGTTTACATAAACCGGTTTGTTCACTTTTTGATATGTTCCCTATATTATCCTTTCAATTATCTGTCAGTATACCTATGGTGGAGGGTAAAATATATATAATATAGGAAACATATCCAAAGATATGTTCCCTATATTATCCTTTCAATTATCTGTCAGTATACCTATGGTGGAGGGTATCCAAAGTTCGGCCCGGCCGAACTTTTCACTTGTATTTTGTTAGTATGAAAAATGTTAAAGTGTTAGTGAAATGGCGCTCCGTATGTTTGTCCTTTACATTTATATTTCTTAGAGGTTATGGATGATAAAAGTGACAGCGCATATGTAACATGTTAAGTAGATTGAATTATTGACCACAATTCTTGATTACAATATATTTATGTCTGTAGATAGCTTGCATATATATATATATATATATATATATTAGTATATATATATATATATATATATATATATATTATGTTCTATCAAACAATTCTTATTATATACAGTTGTATGTATTTGAATTAAGGCTATGATTTTACATGGTGCAATAACAAAAGGTAGGTTAATGATACCCGCCAATAATTTTTTTGCTTTTGTGTACCACTCTTCTTGTTCGACACATACAGATTGATAAAATTATATTTTCATGTATATTTTTTATTTTATTGTGAAATATAAATGCCCTTTTTTAAAATAATCTAATTAAACATATTTAAGAGATCAATTTTACAATTTTCAACTTAAATATTATAGTTTACTTATACGTACATAGAGATTAGGAATTATTAATAAATAGGGAGAAAAATGTAAAAAACCTTGGATCAAAAATAAAATGAATATTAAATAAAAATTATGTTAAGCTAAATATCAGCTATAGCGTTTATGTGTGCATAACTTGAATTACGACTTCGATGAGAAAAGTTTTGTGATATAATATTTAATTTTTCCGAAACATATAAAAGTTTCGACATATTGTGTTAGTGACGATGTCGAATAATGCCAAGGTAGTAAACCGGAGCATAAAATTGCTGTATCATCTGCAAAAATGGATGATTCACAATCGGTTAATGTGGGGAAATCATGGATGAATATATATTAAAGTATTGGCGAAAGACAAGAACCCTGTGGACATCCTGCAGTGATAATGTACGGCTGGGAAATAGTATTTCCAACATGAACTCTAAATGTCCTATCCGCCAAAAAATATTTTATAATTTTTACGATTGATACATAGAATTGAATCAATTGCAGCTTTGACGTCTAGTAGGACCATTGCAGTTGACTTTCCAAGATCAAAATTGTTTTTAACATTATTTCTTATTCTGATAAGTGGTTGAATAGTATTGTGTTCGGATCGAAACCCAAATTTTTGTGAGGGTAAGATATCGTGATATTAAAATTCAACAATTTTTTCATTAATAATTTTTTCTAATATTTTGCTCATCGTATTAAGCAAGCTTATCGGACGATATTCTTCAAGACTGCAATTTTTCTTACCAGGTTTTGGAATAAGTATTATTTTAGACTGTTTCCATATCAATGGGAGATAAGAGTATTTAAAACAGTTATTGTATATACATCTAAGTAATTGAAGACATTTTAAAGGTAGTTCTTTTAATGTACTGTTTGAAATACCATCTATTCCAGAGGCTTTACGGGACTTAAGACTTTTAACAATTTGTTTAATATGGCTGATATAACTGTAATAGAATTTGCAGAAAGTTCGGAATTATTTATAGTCGCTATCGAATCACTAACTAATCTCTTTGTATTACTGTCGCTTAAATGATCGGAAACCTTGTGATTTGCTTCAAAATGTTTAGCTAAACTTCTGCCTTCTCAAGATTTGTGGCATAAATATTTCCATTATATTTAAAAACTGGAAGATTTCTATGTTTGTTTTTAATGATTTTAGAAATATTCCAAAATTGACTACTTCCTTTAGGTAAATTAATTAGAAGATCATTCCAGATTTGATTTCTTATTTCGGAAACCTGTTGAGAGATAATATTATTAACAAAACGCATTTGGGATTTTAATAAAGGGAGCCTTTGCCTAATCCATTTCCTTATAATAGTATTTCTAGGTTTTATTAGATCTAAAATTGATTGGGGGAGCCTTTTTGCAAAAGGGTTGGAAACATTTTTTAAAGGAACACTTTCTTTTACTCCTGTATTTATAAGATTAGAGAATTTATCAATCATAACATCTAGTGTTTCAATGTTGTTATTTATGAAACATCTAAACTTAGTCCAGTTTGCATTGTTAAAATTTAACTTCTGCATGTTGTATTATAAGATAAATTAACCTCAATTTGCACTGGCAAGTGATCCGAATTTAGCCTGTTAAGCGTTTCTGCTGAAGATAATTTGTCAGGAATATTAGAAATAAAAAATCCAGAGTTGATGTATTTGTAGTGCTGTTTATTGGTACAAGAGTTGGGTCAGGAGGAAATATCATGGCAAATGAGTTTATCGTAACTAAATCATGAACTATACTACCCCAACAATTCAATTTAGCGCAACCCCAATTTTGATGTCTGCTATTGAAGTCACCACCCAATATATAGTCACCTTGTATTTTAAGAAATTTAATCAAATCAGATTTCAATTATATTTTTTTAATTTCAAAGCAATCCGAGTGGAGCCCCTAAACTAGACTTAAGCCCTTATATGTATACATATATATATATATATTCTTGATCAGGGTAAAATTCAAAGACGATCTAGCCATGTCCGTCCGTCTGTTGTAATCACGCTATCTTTTGAAGAAATTGAGATAGGGTGCTGAAATTTGGCTTAGTGTTGTCTTTTGTCTGCAGGCAGGTCAAGTTCGAAGATATATTGGTCCACGTTTAGGCATAGCTCCCATATAACGGTACCCCCCAATTTTCGGTATTTTGGGGTTCTTGAGCTCGTTTTTGAACCGATTCGCTGAAATTTGGTACATTGTTATTTCTGGGTACCAAATGTCTCCACTACAAATTATAAATATCGGTCCACTTTTTCCGGTAGCCCCATATTTTGGGGAGTTTTAATTTCGTTTTTAAAGCGAATTCCCTAACCTTTTTATCAATGGGTATCAAATTTCTCCACTAAAAATTATAAATATGGGTCCATTCCATTCGGTAGCCCCCATATTTTCGGTATTTTGGGGTTCTTGAGCGCGTTTTTCAACCGAATTCGCTGAAATTTGGTACATTGGATTCTTTTTGGCTACCAAATGTCTCCACTACAAATTATAAATATAGGTCCACTTTTTCTGGTAGCCAGCATATAACTGTCTTTTGTGGGGGTTAAGCGCATTTTTAAACCGAGTTCTCTGAAATTTAGTACAATGGGTTCTTATTGGGTGCCAATTTTCTTCACTAAGAATTATAAATACACCCTAAATTTTCGGCATTTTAGTGTTCTTGAAAGCGTTTTTCAACCGAATTCGCTGAAAATGGGTATTTTGTAGTCGCATGTG
The DNA here is from genome assembly GCF_032173495.1 of Musca vetustissima. Classification (NCBI taxonomy): domain Eukaryota; kingdom Metazoa; phylum Arthropoda; class Insecta; order Diptera; family Muscidae; genus Musca; species Musca vetustissima. The sequence goes on from NW_026874973.1 coordinate 33,287, forward strand.
GTAACAAATCTTCCTACCAAAAATTATTAATATTCGCCCCCTTTTTGTTATACCTATATATATAATGGTTAGCTGATTAGTTCCGTGTGAAATAGTTAGTTTTATCCTACAAACTATGGAATTCTAAGACGATTTAGCCATCGGTTTTAATCATTCCGCTTCCTAAGGAAATCGTGATAAAAACTTGAACCTGACGTTAATGAAATATATCGGCCAGCATTTAGGCATCTCCTGAAGGATAACAAACATATTGGGTTCGAAATTGACATATGTCGGTCATTAATTAGGCGTAGCCCTCATATAATTATAACCCCAAATATTCTCTATACTATGTAATCTAAATTCTACCATGCCTTATTAGTATCAGTACGCGCTTTGATGTACACAATGGTTTACATAAACCGGTTTGTTCACTTTTTGATATGTTCCCTATATTATCCTTTCAATTATCTGTCAGTATACCTATGGTGGAGGGTATCCAAAGTTCAGCCCGGCCGAACTTAACGATTTTCACTTGTATTTTGTTAGTATGAAAAATGTTAAAGTGTTAGTGAAATGGCGGTCCGTATGTTTGTCCGTTACATTTATATTTCTTAGAGGTTATGGATGATAAAAGTGACAGCGCATATGTAACATGTTAAGTAGATTGAATTATTGACCACAAGTCTTGATTAAAATATACTTTTGTCTGTAGATAGCTTGCATATATATATATATTAGTATATATATATATATATATATATATATTATGTTCTATCAAACAATTCTTATTATATACAGTTGTATGTATTTGAATTAAGGCTATGATTTTACATGGTGCAATAACAAAAGGTAGGTTAATGATACCCGCCAATAATTTTTTTGCTTTTGTGTACCACTCTTCTTGTTCGACACATACAGATTGATAAAAATATATATTTTCATGTATATTTTTTTAATTTATTGTGAAATATAAATGCCCTTTTTTACAATAATCTAATTAAACATGTTTAAGAGATCAATTTTACAATTTTCAACTTAAATATTATAGTTTACTTATACGTACATAGAGATTTATTAATAAATAGGGAGAAAAATATAAAAAAACCTTGGATCAAAAATAAAATGAATATTAAATAAAAATTATGTTAAGCTAAATATCAGCTATAGCGTTTATATGTGCATAACTTGAATTACGACTTCGATGAGAAAATAAAGTTTCGACATATTGTGTATTGACGATGTCGAATAATGCCAAGGTAGTAAACCGGAGCATAAAATTGCTGTGTCATCTGCAAAAATGGATGATTCACAATCGGTTAATGTGGGGAAATCATGGGTGAATATATTATAAAGTATTGGCGAAAGACAAGAACCCTGTGGACATCCTGCAGTGATAATGTACGGCTGGGAAATAGTATTTCCAATATGAACTCTAAATCTCCTATCCGCCAAAAAATATTTTATAATTTTTACGATTGATAAATCGAATTGAATCAATTGCAGCTTTGACGTCTAGTAGGACCATTGCAGCTGACTTTCCAAGTCAAAATTGTTTTTAACTTTATTTCTTATTCCGATAAGTGGTTGAATAGTATTGTGTTCGGATCGAAACCCAAATTTTTGTGAGGGTAAGATATCGTGATATAAAAATTCAACAATTTTTTCATTAATATTTTTTTCTAACATTTTGCAAGCTTATCGGACGATATTCTTCAAGACTGAAATTTTTCTTACCAGGTTTTGGAATAAGTATTATTTTAGACTGTTTCCATATCAATGGGAAATAAGAGTATTTAAAACAGTTATTGTATATACATCTAAGTAATTGAAGACATTTTAAAGGTAGTTCTTTTAATGTACTGTTTGAAATACCATCTATTCCAGAGGCTTTACGGGACTTAAGACTTTTAACAATTTGTTTAATATGGGTGATATAACTGTAATAGAATTTGCAGAAAGTTCGGAATTATTTATAGTCGCTATCGAATCACTAACTAATCTCTTTGTATTACTGTCGCTTAAATGATCGGAAACCTTGTGATTTGCTTCAAAATGTTTAGCTAAAACTTCTGCCTTCTCAAGATTTGTGGCATAAATATTTCCATTATATTTAAAAACTGGAAGATTTCTATGTTTGTTTTTAATGATTTTAGAAATATTCCAAAATTGCCTACTTCCTTTAGGTAAATTAATTAGAAGATCGTTCCAGTTTTGATTTCTTATTTCGGAAACCTGTTGAGAGATAATATTATTAATATAACGCATTTGGGATTTTAATAAAGGGAGCCTTTGCCTAATCCATTTCCTTCTAATAGTATTTCTAGGTTTTATTAGATCTAAAATTGATTGGGGGAGCCTTTTTGCAAAAGGGTTGGAAAGATCTTTTAAAGGAACACTTTCTTTGACTATGTAAAGTATAATGGTGTTATTGTACTTATATTTTCTGAAGACGGCCTTAATATCAACACATGGCAAACCATGCTTAAGTGAGGTTAATTTCAACGCTGATGGATCCAATTTCCAGATAGGACAACTTTATATGGACGGTTAGATTTGGGTATTTATTTAAATATTTTATTAGTTAATTAAATATTTACTTATATTTTCATAATCATATTGAAGATCACAAAAAAATTTTTATCCTATAGATATTCGACGAATTGAAAATTTCATAACTTTTAATTCTCTGCAGAAATCTTTAATTTTTTCATAATCAAATTTAATAATTGTTATTTGTGGTATTATGTTCTTCGTCACCTTTAATGTTGAAGCATCCATATTATCAGCTGATTTATCATCATCATCTTGAGTTTGTAAAGGTTGTTAATAGTTGAGAGAAGTGTCGTTGATTTTAGCATGTTTCTTCTTCTTCAAGATTGCGTCAGGAATGCTGATGATGATTTATGTACAATAGAATACCTTACAAACGCCTTGTGGAAGACTGGGCAATGCGAATGTGTCTACCGAATGAAAAATGATAAAAAAAGTTTACTTCAAAATATTCAAAAATTTGTATAAATCAACCCTTTTTCAGATGATAAGCAGAGTACAAAGGTCTTCGTCTGTCCTTAGTACTGTTGCTTCTCGTAGTTCTCCTCAAATGCTCCAACCGTTGCACAGTGGGAAAAAAGGCAGATCTAGCGCGCAGAAAAATAAAAGTAGATGTTTTACTGTGTGTTTATCGATATCTTGGATAAGAATAGATTTAGATGGACAATTTTAATTATTTTATGAAAAAATTTGGCAATATTTTTTTATTAACCCACTAAGCGCCGATTTTTTTAGAAAAAACTTAAGTTTTTAGTTGAAAATTACTATTTTGAAGCTTTTTAAAAATTTTTTACTAAGCTACATTTTTCGTTATAACTAATAGTACACCTAAAATGGGAGCTTCTTTTAAAAATGCAGAAACATTTAGAAGGTAAAAAGTGGGTTAAGGGCAAACACTATTGTTATTATATGTATCTTTATTATTGTTAATATTATATACCTAAAACATCAAACTATATATTATAAAATTTAGGAATTACTTATTAAATACTAATCACATTCAGAATCCGAGTTTTGATCTGAATTATTTGGTAGCATTGGATCCTCCAGTAGTTTAAGGACTTCTTCAGATAGTGGCTCACTATATCGATGGTTAAGAGATGTACTACGAGACAAACTTGATATTTTTGGATCAGAAGAAAATAGCAACCTATTGAAAAGATCCCTCATTGTTTCCTCACGACTAATTTGTCTGGTGTACAGTTCCCTGTACTTCCGAAAGTCATTATTTCTGGATTCCATGGCTTCTTCAGACAACATTCCTATGGGCAAAGCTGCACATTTAATTATATCAGCCAATTTCCATGCTGACGCTCCATTTGTTTTTTGTTCCTTCTGGCGGCCATCCATTTCGTTTTAAATCGCGTACATAGCGTGGTAACTGTTCGACAAATCCCTTTAGCGTTTGCATAATCGGTAGCATTAACTCCAAGTCTATTTAATACATATTCTTTTACATCAGAACCATTTTTAGATTTTAGCCAAAGAGCTCTCTGTACAAACTTGACATTTTTCCACTTCACTTGTTTAAGAACTAAAATAAATCGCTATTCACTTGTTTATAACTTGTATAATCCCATTCTTTGACACTTATTGAATGACAAAAATCTATGAATGAACGTTTGTTAAATGCGGATTTTTCACTCAGGGGTAGAAAAATCTATGTAATATGTATTTTTGCATTCATAGGTAATTGATACCTGTATCCGACCCTAACGAAATTCGTATGACAAAGTCATCCAAAGTCATGTCATTCATTGGAAACCCCATAACAGGTATAATAAAAGTCCATAAACTCCACCTCCACGAAAATCATAAATATAGGTAAAACAGTGTATATATGAATGTTACACCAATGATATTTTTCCAGGGTTCATAAAGTGGACCCTTTACCTGGAATAAATGTATATTCGGTGGATGAGTTTAAAATCAACGTTTGGAGCAGCTTACTTAAATACCCTCATTTTCATACTCTCACCCAGTACTCTGGAACCTTAGGATGGACATTTTGAACTTGTTTTTTCTTATCTGCTATGCTGTGATCTATTCCAAGTCATATGTGATGAATTATATATAAAAAAATTCACAAATTTTTAGTTTTATTTGAACAAAACCTTAAAAACGCTTCTTACACCAAATTGGCATTTTTTCAAAAAATTGCCATAAATCCGAGAATCGCAGGAAGTCGCAGGAAAAAAATTAGTATGATGTTCTAGACAGACACACAAGAAAAATAAAACAAAAATCAACGCTGAACTCGACTGCACTCCATACTAAACCCCTATTTTAATTGAAGGAATTTAAAAAACGGACCTTACATATATTTAGCCCGAAACACCTAAATTAAAATAACTTATGGGTTATATAAATATACCATTTAATTAAATACCAATACTATACATCAAAAATGGACAAAACCTTATAATAATATATTCACAGAATGCACACGACCATCGCAATTTTATAGCTAAAAAATACCATTTTTAACATTGGAAAAAAATTCTATTTTAAATGTACCGTTATTCCGTTCTAGCTTATTAATTCGGATTATTTTATACGGGCTTAAGTACTCTCAACACTCTACTTTAAAACTGCATTAATGTTTTAAAGTTTCCTTCAACTTCATTTTTTTATTTTCTGCGCGCTAGATCGGTATTTTTTTCCCACTGTGCGTTGGTACCCCCTCTAGAATACTATTGTTAGAAGTAGATAATCCGAATGAAGGAAAGTTGAGAGCGCTGTTGCGAAAATGAACGGATGAAATGGGAACATACTCGAGTCGTAGAACACAAAACGAGCTAATGGAAATAAGTGCAGAATATATCCAGAAATCTATTGTTAAAGAAGTGAAAAGTGATGTACTATTTACGGTTTTAACAAATCAAAATACGGATATTTCCGGAAACGAGCAGCTATCAATATTTTTAAGAGTTTTCGACAAGGTATCTAAAAAATCGAAGATTGCTTCCTTTCCTACTTGGAAGTAAATAATAATCTGGTTGGTTTTGGATCTAACATTTTTGAGAGGCCATGGATATAACGAAGGTTCTAACATGTCAGGCCATTATTATGTCGAAAATCATCAAAAAGTTGTGCTACATAAAGTAGCAAATAAAAATTAAAAATCGGGAAGCAAATAAATCTTTCAAACGACAACATTCATATTGTGAAACATTCTATAGAAGAGATAGAATCGTTGGAAGAAATAGGCAAAAATGGTAAGATTTATTTTGGATTTATTTCTAATAAATATGTATTGTATGCTCCATCAAACAATTCTTATTACATATATCTGTAGTATTAATTATACACATTAGCTTTTTTCAAAATAATCTTATCATATGAAACATTACTTCTGTTCTTAGGTTGTTGTGATGCAGTAAAAGTTCATCATTTACTTACTTGGCTGGCTTGTGGCAGAATTTTAGTTCCATAAGCCGAGCTTAAAAAAGATTTCCAGGCGCGTCGGTCTTTTGTGCAGTTTTTCCAATTTTAAAGGCCATGTTCGGCAATGTTTTCTTCCGCTTGATCTTTCCATCTAATTCGTGACCTTCCCCTTCTGCATGAACCATAAGCTGGTTCGCTTTTATGTGCTTTTTGAGCGTCTTGTAGAGTGTGAGTTTGGTCTGGCGAGAGGTGGCCTTGTTTCCATCTATTGGCCAACACTTTCCTTCTCCGAATTTCAAAACTTATTTATGGCGGTACCAAGGTATATAAAATTTTTGACTGCCTCGAAGCTGTAGTTCTCAAGTTCCACAGTTGGGCCGGGTCTACTGGACGTCTTGCGCGTTGATACCATCAGCTTGGTCTTCTCGTTGTTTACTGCCAGACATATAACATATATGGTTTGAGCCATGTTTTACTTACTCCGACAACGTCCAAAAATTCTCCATGTAAAATATCTCATATTTCATTAGTTTTAAACGAAGAGCTGTTTAAACAAAAACTTTGGCAATTTAAATGTCTATCATTCAAAATCTCCCTATAATACATGTACCTTGTCCAATGGTACAACTTCGCCTAAGATTTTGTTCGTGCAGACTTAGGGCACTACGTCCGGCCAGACACTTAATGCTGAGGCCAGAGGCTCAGAAATCAATATCACCACGTCGTCCGCATAAGCTACAACTTTGATACCTTTCCCATCCAGGAGGACCATGCGCTGAGCTCCTGTCCCAGATTCCAGAACCAAACACCGTTTCAGCGATACGAAACGGTCGAGCGTCGGGGGGTACTGTCGCAATTGTTTGACGAGAAGCCATTTGACTTGTGATATCACCAACGATTGCCGCCGGTACTGAATTATTAACTCCCTGCACCGTAACTTTATTCCTTTTACTCTTTTTTCCCACGAAGGGCAGAGAAAAGTTGATCTAAGTCAGTTTCACCCTACACATTATGGAGACCCCCTTCCCATCCGCCACCCGGGAAGACGCGCCTAGTAGAGCCTAAAGCTCTTCAATTCCGGTGACTATTGTCGGTAGCTAGACGAGGATCTCTATCCACAGATATAGCAATTGATGACTCAATCAAACCACCCATATATCATCTTCAGACTATCAGACTTCAGACTTGTATTTGTTGAAAAGAGTTATGTAGGAGTTCCAGTCAATATCGAGTTCTAATTTTTACGCCCTGTTGTACAGTCTGGTCGTTTTCCTGAGCTCACCATGTTCCACAATGGCTGAGATTTTTCCCAGGGTATGTAAGCGGACAGGATTCCTTATTGCATCTGAGAAGGACGTCCGTTAGATTGTCCACTGCCCCATTATATAAAGTTCACAAATTTCAAAATTGTTTTTTGAAAATAGAGTTCCAGTCATTGAAAATTTTGTTTTTCTATAAATGAAAAAAAAAATGGTTAATAAGGAAAATGTTTTCATCCATTTTCGCCCTTTTTAATTGACACACAAGCAAATAAGGTCCTTGCGTATTTGGGTAATACGGACGTTCAACAAACCCTATACATGTGCCTTACTGTGCACATGTCACCGTTGCTGTAATTAGATAGAAAGATTAGATTTAAACTCTTTGTGCCTTGTCCTCCATGGACGCGGCGAATATGTCGAAGTTGGCATTCCATAATTCAGAAACCATATTTTTATAAATAAATGGCTCCTGAATCAAGGCGATGTCCGCCTCAGAGATCGTTAGGGGCAGGAGAAGTTCGGCGGCTGCGGCCTTGCAGTGATGCAGATTAATCTGCAGGATGCGCAGCCTTTGCCGCTTCTCTGCTCCTATTGAGTTTCGATGGATGTGTTCAGTCGAAACCGAACCCATCCTAAACCGAAGTTCAATTTTCCTTCACTCTTCCTGAGATATGCCTCCCCCGGTGCGTCAACTGCTACCTTTGCGACCACCCTCCAGCCTCACTACATTGAGACTGTAGTGAGGCTGAGATTTTGCAGCGTCAACATTTTCAGCAGAAGTTCCTTGTCCACTGAAGGTGGGGGAACACAGGCTAAGAGGACTCGTCTGGTTGGGATCTCAGATAGGGAGATCGCAGTAAGGTTGGCTCCTTCCCAGAGTGCACCAAAGCCGCCAACAGTATTCACGAGGCAATTTTTTGATTTCCTGTTTAAGCAGTTGATGACTTTGGCGCCCTTCTGCATGAATGCACTACCAAATTGACGATCCGCCTGGTCTGACCCACAGACGATAGCCGACCGAAGGGCTCCTTCAAAGAGCAACTAATGACTATGGCTAATCCTGCCATGAGGATCAGCCTTGGAGCTTGCCTTTCCAAAGGAGGTTGATGCCTTCTCTGTACTAGGTTTTTTCTCCGCCGTTTGTTGTCCAGCGACAGCCGCATAGATGGGTCAGTCAGACGCAAAATCATCGTCTTCTTGGGTGAAGGTGGCGGATGAGCGGATGCGCTTCACAGATTTGCTCTGTGGGGTGGCATTTGCTCTCTCAGGAGGCGATAATTTCTTGCCGGACTTTCACTTCATCCTATTCCGACCACTGGTGGATCCACCTAAAGCTTTAACATCAACCGCTTCACCTTTGTCGCTAGGCGTAGAATCGGGCTTGGAGACAGAGCTCTACACACGTAGATCACCCTTATGGGTGACATTTTGTTTCGGCATGTTCTCAGTAGCCGTTTCCTTTGCCTTTTGACTAGGTTAGGCTTTAGATCAGAAGTCGGCTTAGCACCATTGTCAGAAACAGTGGGCCAATTCCACTACTTTCAATCCAGCAGTAGGATTCGGGAGGGAGATCCTGTCCGTTTGTAGTGCTTCTCATCAGCTACTCGGGCCTTCCTAACATTTGAGCCGCTGTCCGTTGCTGGAGTCTTGACAGATTCCCCATCGTCGGACATCGCCTCCGTCGCAGATTGCCTCTGAAGTTTATTGTCGGCAAGTGCCGACACAGGACCTGTTGAACTCAGACTTGAATTCGGTCGGTCAACAGGATCTGCGCTTCCTTCGTTTATAGCAGTCCATATGTTTGATGGTAAATTTTTTTATTGCATTTTAAGTAGTTGTTATGTTTTAGAAAAAAGTTTAAAAGTTTTATGAAAGTTTGTTCTGGTATCAGCGTATTTTCTTGATGAATTTTCATTTTTCTACGATATAGGTTGCATTCTTTGGAGTCAATTTAATAAATGTCACTTTGATAAAATTGAGTCAGTTCAAGTTCAGTTTTTAATTTTTGCTTTGAGTGACCTAAATTGGAACCCCTCTGAATTACCTAGTCTTCCAAAACTAGAAAGAAGACGTGTTATGTTAGGTTTGGGGATGTGCAGTCACTTATGTGGCTGCAGCACTCTGAGACCGTCAGGTCCATTGTGATCATTCACGATAAGAAAAGAGATAAGGAGAGGTCTATAGGGGAGATAAGAAGGGGGACATAAACAGAGATAAGAAGCTTAAATAGTATAGTATCGATTATATCGAAATAGTATCGATTGCTATAAAGATCGGACAGAAGATATATTACGTGTCAAAGTTGCACTTTCCCAACCACTTTAGGTTTCTAATTATGCTATAGATTCAGCTGTTGAGAAGAAGCTAAGACACTAGTCTTTGCCGCCTGTAGGCCAGTGCTGGACAGTGACACATAATATACTCAATTGTTTCCGCCTCCTCCTCGTCGACGACGCAGAGTCTACATTAATCAATTGCATCATGATCCCATTTACTAGTAATGGCCCTGATATTGAAATGACCAGCAATAATTCCTGTCATTACTCTTATTTCAGCTTTGCTCAGGTTCAACAGTGAGTGTGTCCTTTTTGTAGACAGAATCGGCTAAATGGATTTTGACACATTGCACCTAGGTTCGTTGTGCTAAAGTCCTTTGGGTCTTTCGTCGAGAACGCCTCAATGTTCCGATAAAGATGGCATATGGGTGGTTTGATTGAGTCATCAATTGCTATATCTGTGGATTAAGATCCTCGTCTAGCTAATTCGTCTGCTCTTTCATTACCCAAGATGTCACGGTGTCCTGTTACCCAACACAGCCTATAAGTTCTTCCAAAGCTGTTCTACACTTAAGGACGGCCTCAGATTTGATATAGCAAGATTTGATGTCTTTAAAGCCGCTTGACTATCCACGAAGATAGTCACTAAAGAAACAAATTCTTAGACTTTGGTTTACCTTTTTTCGGAAATGCCCATATTCATAATATAAAAAATAAAATGAACCTACAATATAATTTAAAAGATATTGAATGGATAATGACGGCATTATGGTATAATTTGAAGTAGTATCTCTCTTCACAAATATTCCAATACATTTAGCCATAAAAAATATGGAAAATTCTTCAAGAAAATACGCTGATACCAAAACAAACTATCTTAAAACTTTTAAACTTTTTTCTAAAACATAACAACTACTTAAAATGCAATGACAAAATTTACCATCAAACACATGGACTGCTATAAACGAAGGAAGCGCAGATCCTGTTGGCCGACCGACTTTAAGTCTGAGTTCAACAGGTCCTGTGTCGGCACTTGCCGACAATAAACTTCAGAGGCAATCTGCGACGGAGGCGATGTCCGACGATGGGGAATCTGTCAAGACTCCAGCTACGGACAGCGGCTCAAATGTTAGGAAGGCCCGAGTAGCTGATGCGGAATAGGATGAAGGGAAAGTCCGGCAAGAAATTATCGCCTCCTGAGAGAGCAAATGCCACCCCACAGAGCAAATCTGTGAAGCGCATCCGCTCATCCGCCACCTTCACCCAAGAAGACGATGATTTTGCGTCTGACTGACCCATCTATGCGGCTGTCGCTGAACAACAAACGGCGGAGAAAAAAACTAGTACAGAGAAGGCATCAACCTCCTTTGGAAAGGCAAACTCCAAGGTTGGTAGTTAGAGACAGGTGAAGCCATATGACAGACCGACCAAGGTAGCTGCTGACGAAGACCTTCAAGTGGCAATCATTGACAAATCTGATCCTCATGGCAGGATTAGCCATAGTCATTAGTTGCTCTTTGAAGGAGCCCTTCGGTCGGCTATCGTCTGTGGGTCAGACCAGGGGGATCGTCAATTTGGTAGTGCATTCATGCAGAAGGGCGCCAAAGTCATCAACTGCTTAAACAGGAAATCAAAAAATTGCCTCGTGAAAACTGTTGGCGGCTTACTGCGATCTCCCTATCTGAGATCCCATCCAGACGAGTCCTCTTAGCCTGTGTTCCCCCACCTTCAGTGGACAAGGAACTCCTGCTGAAAATGTTGACGCTGCAAAATCTCATCCTCACTACAGTCTCAATGTAGTGAGGCTGGAGGGTGGTCGCAAAGGTAGCAGTTGACGCACCGGGGGTGGCATATCTCAGGAAGAGTGAAGGAAAATTGAACTTCGGTTCATGATGGGTTCGGTTTCGACTGAACACATCCATCGAAACTCAATAGGAGTATAGAAGCGGCAAAGGCTGCGCATCCTGCAGATTAATCTGCATCACTGCAAGGTCGCAGCCGCCGAACTTCTCCTGCCCCTAACGAACTCTGAAGCGGACATCGCCTTGATTCAGGAGCCATTTATTTATAAAAATATTGTTTCTGAATTATGGAATGCCAACTTCGACATATTCGCCGCGTCCATGGAGGACAAGGTACAAAGAGTTTAAATCTAAACTTTCTATCTAATTACAGCAACGGTGACATGTGCACTGGATCCACCAAACCCTAGTTTACGAAAGATGCTTGACGATATGACGAGAACCTGCAACGTCGTCCTGGGATGCGACGCAAACGCTTACCGTTTCCAATGGGGTAGCAAGGACACTAACAAACGAGGTGGGTTTATTTTCGATTGTATTGTACCCTATAAGGCCCGTACCTAAATTCAGTGCGTTGCGTTCTAAAATACCCACCTTCTCACCTTTATAGGGTTTGTTGAACGTCTGTATTACCCAAATACGCAAGGACCTTACTTGCTTGTGAGTCAATTGAAAAAGGCGAAAATGGATGAAAAAAATTTTCCTTATTAACTGACATTTTTTTCATTTATAGAAAAACAAATGTTTCAATGACGTGAACTCTATTTTTAAAAACCAAAAATTCCAAAATACGCATTGTCAAAGATGTGGATACCATTTGGATCTCTTTGGCAGATGGTGGTTAACAGAAATAAGATACGATGAGCAGTCAATACATTCAAACCGTATAAATCGCCAGGACTAGATGGAATCATACCGGCGATGCTTCAATTTGCCAGACGTATTTTATTTCTGTGTCAAACAGTGTTAATAAATTTTTAGTTTTTGCTTAATTTCATTGAAATTTTTAATATATTTTATTCAAAAAAATCATAATTGTGATATGGTGTATTAGTGAAGTGTGAAATACAAACATATACTGTTGTTATTAAACAAGTAAGTGAATTGTATATTGTCTTCATACGGTTGAGGAATATTGAACTTGTAAATACTACATACATTAACTAACACATGAATTCATTTTACATTTATATTTTATTTTAATACGAAAATTTGTAATGGAATCGCACATATTCAGAATTAGCAACAATAACTTTGAGTTTCTTAATTTACTAACGGTTTCTATGACTTCCCACACTTCTTTTGTCTTTGTCTCTCTTTTTGATACTCACTCAATGAGCACATTAAAATTCAGCACATTCCGCAAACTCATTGAGATTGCAGTTGTTATGTGTTTGCAATTTCTTATTTGTTGTTATGTGTTTGCGATCTCTTATTTGCCCTTCAACAACAAAGGGTTGAAAAAGATTTTACAGTCTATTTTTGACCTTGTAACGAGTGTGTGGACGATCATAAAAATCAAAGTGAACTTTTTATATCAAAACAAAAAAAGAAAAATAAAAACTGAAAACAACAAAACCGAATTTTATTCCAACTAAAGTGACAGTTAATAAACAAAAAGGGTAAAATTCTACAAGCAAAACTAAAATAAATCCAAGCAAACAATTAACATTTGGTCCTCGCGAGCCGCATCGTGCAACAACTGTTAAAGTATCTTCTACAAAAATTGTACCAGTGGCAACAAACATAAAAAAACAAACTTTAATAAAAAAAGATCTATAAATAAACAAAGTGAAAATTAATTGCAATAAAAAAGTGAATACTGTGACCTCAAAATACCTGCCAGAAATTGTGCCAAGACATAAATTTAGCTTTCAACAAAAAAGGAAATATGTACCGCTATTTTTAACGGGATATATTTTCTCAAAATCAAACTTTGAACAACATCAACGTTTAAGTGTTTTTTCTTTTAGACCTCAGCCGACTTACAACAAAAAAGGCGCAGCGACCTCTTCAACAAAAATCTTGCAAAAGGAGACACGCAACAGTAAGGAAATAACATCAAAAATCTCATTTGCAAAGTAAGTACACCATACCAATACTTACACATACACATCTATCGTTACGGTACATATCAGGGTCTGATTGATTTTAATCCCTAATAATTTATAAAATATTCGGGTGAAACTATTAGCTGAATACTTGATGACCTTTTTGCGGTATTTCGTTGACATATACCAATCTATTGTACATCTATCATACGATTATTCCAAACAATTTAGTGTCACCTAAAATTTGACATTTCTTTGGGTTTTCAAATAACTGCATACGAAGCTGATTTTGCTTGAACAAAATTGCAACCAAAGAAACTTGGGATATTTTTTGACATTCTTTAACTTTTGGACGAAATATTAAACTCCGACGTAAATATTTTTCCTCGTTTTGGACTTCGTTGACATAATTTGCTGGATTTCCTACATTGGACGTCACAAAGATGCCTACAATGATTTGGTAGACTTCCATGTATTGCAAGCCAGCAGCACAGCCGAGGATAATGTGTACTCCTTGGAAGCTCTTCGGATACACCTGGACCATATCTGGAGCCACGTCAAGCGATGTTATGAAGAATGTAGGGATTATGAACCCGAAGAGAGTGATCCTCCCATCGAATTAAACTATATACTACCTATAAAGCTACCCTAGGAACAATAAATGAAGAAATTGACGTCCTTACGAACAAGGCCTCGAAGACATTGGAAAAATCTGTACTAGGAAATCCCACACATTATTCAGTCAAACTTACTCCTTGCGATACAGACGTTTTCTTTGGCAGACTGCAGGAGAGGCAAGGGACATTATAGCACATATTCCGATAACGAATGACGGCTTTGATCTTACCTGGGAAAACCTTACCGATAGGTAATTGCAACTCAAATTAATGAGCAACTCAAGACCTTATTCAACTTAGCTGCGGTAAATATGGACTCAAGTTCTTCACTTAAGTCATTACAACGGTCGGTTATTGGTTTCATTGAGACTTTAAAAACCTTAAATATTAACATTAATACCTGGGATCCAATTCTCATATATTTATGCTCACAGAAGATGCCAAGAACCTATCTCCAAGACTTTGAAAAAACACTGAGCTCTAGTTCGGACATATCTACTTGGAATGAGTTTAACAAATTCCTCACACAAATGTTTAATACATTAGAATCAGTGGGAAACATTCAGTCTGCGCCTTCGAAAACTGTTTAGCTCCCAAATGAATGAACCAAATGAACAAATGAACAACTGCCTCTTAGCTGATCACAGAGTTAGCGAGCGCAGAAGTAAATTTAACTTCAGAACATGCAACCTTAGGCATCACACACTCTTGCACAAGGGAAACGAAACGCAAACAAAGCCTGAATCCGTACTTGACACAAGACCTACCTCAAGTACACAGGCATTTACAACAACAATACAGTCCACAAATTGTTTCGAACCAAATAATATTACTTCCCTTGCTCTACACGATAAGAATATATCTCATTCAACATCGGAAGAGACCTTGCTCTTCACAGCTATGGTCGAAGTTGAATCGAATGGTCAGAAATTTGACGCCCGAGCAATCATAGATTCCGGTTCTCAATCGACCTTCATTTCAGAAAATTTAAAAAATTTACTTCGACTTCCAACCAAACGGAACCTAATACATGTTTCGGGACTTAACCCAGCAATGACAGAAACATCAACACAAGCTTGCTTTTTCTCACTTCGCTCGCGGCTAAATCCTGACTTCATATTAGAGGTATGGGCACCTGTTTTAAAAACTTTATCGTTCAATTTGAAATATGGATATTGACAATTATGATGAATTAGAACGCCCACTTTCTGATCCGCTTTTCTACAAGAGCAGATCAATTGACATCCTCATTGGTCTCGACATTTATTCAAACATTTTTGACCTGACGATTCCGATGTGTTCACACGGTTCCTTATTGACTCAAAAACAATTTGTGGGGGGACCTGCAGAGCGATCGACCCAGGCACCTCGATATATCTCGCAGCTCAACGCAGTGGCGTTAGACAATCTACTACCACAATTTTGGGATGTGGAGGAGCCGCCAAGTGAGACTTTGCGATCCCACGAGGACATACTTTGTGAATACTTGTACAAGTCCACAACTGAAAGAACGGCTTCTGGAAGATACATGGTTGAGCTTCCTTTCAAAACTCTAACGAACTCTGAAGCGGACATCGCCTTGATTCAGGAGCCATTTATTTATAAAAATATTGTTTCTGAATTATGGAATGCCAACTTCGACATATTCGCCGCGTCCATGGAGGACAAGGTACAAAGAGTTTAAATCTAAACTTTCTATCTAATTACAGCAACGGTGACATGTGCACTGGATCCACCAAACCCTAGTTTACGAAAGATGCTTGACGATATGACGAGAACCTGCAACGTCGTCCTGGGATGCGACGCAAACGCTTACCGTTTCCAATGGGGTAGCAAGGACACTAACAAACGAGGTGGGTTTATTTTCGATTGTATTGTACCCTATAAGGCCCGTACCTAAATTCAGTGCGTTGCGTTCTAAAATACCCACCTTCTCACCTTTATAGGGTTTGTTGAACGTCTGTATTACCCAAATACGCAAGGACCTTACTTGCTTGTGAGTCAATTGAAAAAGGCGAAAATGGATGAAAAAAATTTTCCTTATTAACTGACATTTTTTTCATTTATAGAAAAACAAATGTTTCAATGACGTGAACTCTATTTTTAAAAACCAAAAATTCCAAAATACGCATTGTCAAAGATGTGGATACCATTTGGATCTCTTTGGCAGATGGTGGTTAACAGAAATAAGATACGATGAGCAGTCAATACATTCAAACCGTATAAATCGCCAGGACTAGATGGAATCATACCGGCGATGCTTCAATTTGCCAGACGTATTTTATTTCTGTGTCAAACAGTGTTAATAAATTTTTAGTTTTTGCTTAATTTCATTGAAATTTTTAATATATTTTATTCAAAAAAATCATAATTGTGATATGGTGTATTAGTGAAGTGTGAAATACAAACATATACTGTTGTTATTAAACAAGTAAGTGAATTGTATATTGTCTTCATACGGTTGATCTGTCTGATTGTTTACATTTTTGTAATTGTTCAATAAAGAGGAATATTGAACTTGTAAATACTACATACATTAACTAACACATGAATTCATTTTACATTTATATTTTATTTTAATACGAAAATTTGTAATGGAATCGCACATATTCAGAATTAGCAACAATAACTTTGAGTTTCTTAATTTACTAACGGTTTCTATGACTTCCCACACTTCTTTTGTCTTTGTCTCTCTTTTTGATACTCACTCAATGAGCACATTAAAATTCAGCACATTCCGCAAACTCATTGAGATTGCAGTTGTTATGTGTTTGCAATTTCTTATTTGTTGTTATGTGTTTGCGATCTCTTATTTGCCCTTCAACAACAAAGGGTTGAAAAAGATTTTACAGTCTATTTTTGACCTTGTAACGAGTGTGTGGACGATCATAAAAATCAAAGTGAACTTTTTATATCAAAACAAAAAAAGAAAAATAAAAACTGAAAACAACAAAACCGAATTTTATTCCAACTAAAGTGACAGTTAATAAACAAAAAGGGTAAAATTCTACAAGCAAAACTAAAATAAATCCAAGCAAACAATTAACATTTGGTCCTCGCGAGCCGCATCGTGCAACAACTGTTAAAGTATCTTCTACAAAAATTGTACCAGTGGCAACAAACATAAAAAAACAAACTTTAATAAAAAAAGATCTATAAATAAACAAAGTGAAAATTAATTGCAATAAAAAAGTGAATACTGTGACCTCAAAATACCTGCCAGAAATTGTGCCAAGACATAAATTTAGCTTTCAACAAAAAAGGAAATATGTACCGCTATTTTTAACGGGATATATTTTCTCAAAATCAAACTTTGAACAACATCAACGTTTAAGTGTTTTTTCTTTTAGACCTCAGCCGACTTACAACAAAAAAGGCGCAGCGACCTCTTCAACAAAAATCTTGCAAAAGGAGACACGCAACAGTAAGGAAATAACATCAAAAATCTCATTTGCAAAGTAAGTACACCATACCAATACTTACACATACACATCTATCGTTACGGTACATATCAGGGTCTGATTGATTTTAATCCCTAATAATTTATAAAATATTCGGGTGAAACTATTAGCTGAATACTTGATGACCTTTTTGCGGTATTTCGTTGACATATACCAATCTATTGTACATCTATCATACGATTATTCCAAACAATTTAGTGTCACCTAAAATTTGACATTTCTTTGGGTTTTCAAATAACTGCATACGAAGCTGATTTTGCTTGAACAAAATTGCAACCAAAGAAACTTGGGATATTTTTTGACATTCTTTAACTTTTGGACGAAATATTAAACTCCGACGTAAATATTTTTCCTCGTTTTGGACTTCGTTGACATAATTTGCTGGATTTCCTACATTGGACGTCACAAAGATGCCTACAATGATTTGGTAGACTTCCATGTATTGCAAGCCAGCAGCACAGCCGAGGATAATGTGTACTCCTTGGAAGCTCTTCGGATACACCTGGACCATATCTGGAGCCACGTCAAGCGATGTTATGAAGAATGTAGGGATTATGAACCCGAAGAGAGTGATCCTCCCATCGAATTAAACTATATACTACCTATAAAGCTACCCTAGGAACAATAAATGAAGAAATTGACGTCCTTACGAACAAGGCCTCGAAGACATTGGAAAAATCTGTACTAGGAAATCCCACACATTATTCAGTCAAACTTACTCCTTGCGATACAGACGTTTTCTTTGGCAGACTGCAGGAGAGGCAAGGGACATTATAGCACATATTCCGATAACGAATGACGGCTTTGATCTTACCTGGGAAAACCTTACCGATAGGTAATTGCAACTCAAATTAATGAGCAACTCAAGACCTTATTCAACTTAGCTGCGGTAAATATGGACTCAAGTTCTTCACTTAAGTCATTACAACGGTCGGTTATTGGTTTCATTGAGACTTTAAAAACCTTAAATATTAACATTAATACCTGGGATCCAATTCTCATATATTTATGCTCACAGAAGATGCCAAGAACCTATCTCCAAGACTTTGAAAAAACACTGAGCTCTAGTTCGGACATATCTACTTGGAATGAGTTTAACAAATTCCTCACACAAATGTTTAATACATTAGAATCAGTGGGAAACATTCAGTCTGCGCCTTCGAAAACTGTTTAGCTCCCAAATGAATGAACCAAATGAACAAATGAACAACTGCCTCTTAGCTGATCACAGAGTTAGCGAGCGCAGAAGTAAATTTAACTTCAGAACATGCAACCTTAGGCATCACACACTCTTGCACAAGGGAAACGAAACGCAAACAAAGCCTGAATCCGTACTTGACACAAGACCTACCTCAAGTACACAGGCATTTACAACAACAATACAGTCCACAAATTGTTTCGAACCAAATAATATTACTTCCCTTGCTCTACACGATAAGAATATATCTCATTCAACATCGGAAGAGACCTTGCTCTTCACAGCTATGGTCGAAGTTGAATCGAATGGTCAGAAATTTGACGCCCGAGCAATCATAGATTCCGGTTCTCAATCGACCTTCATTTCAGAAAATTTAAAAAATTTACTTCGACTTCCAACCAAACGGAACCTAATACATGTTTCGGGACTTAACCCAGCAATGACAGAAACATCAACACAAGCTTGCTTTTTCTCACTTCGCTCGCGGCTAAATCCTGACTTCATATTAGAGGTATGGGCACCTGTTTTAAAAACTTTATCGTTCAATTTGAAATATGGATATTGACAATTATGATGAATTAGAACGCCCACTTTCTGATCCGCTTTTCTACAAGAGCAGATCAATTGACATCCTCATTGGTCTCGACATTTATTCAAACATTTTTGACCTGACGATTCCGATGTGTTCACACGGTTCCTTATTGACTCAAAAACAATTTGTGAGGGGACCTGCAGAGCGATCGACCCAGGCACCTCGATATATCTCGCAGCTCAACGCAGTGGCGTTAGACAATCTACTACCACAATTTTGGGATGTGGAGGAGCCGCCAAGTGAGACTTTGCGATCCCACGAGGACATACTTTGTGAATACTTGTACAAGTCCACAACTGAAAGAACGGCTTCTGGAAGATACATGGTTGAGCTTCCTTTCAAAACTTCTGAGGAAATTGGAAATTCACGGAATATCGCAATGGCCCAGTTTCTTCGTATGGAAACATGCTCAGCGCAAAACCAGAAATCAAAGAACTTTATGATAAAACAATCATGGAGTATTTGGACTTAGGCCACATGAAAAAGGGTTTAAAGCCAGAAATTAATAATAAACCCAATTTTACCTACCTCACAATGCGGTAATAAAACCGGATCGGGTAACTACCAAACTTGGAGTAGTATTTAATGCTTCACCCCCCTTGGATAATAAAAAGAGTTTGAATGACATCCAGTATCCTGGACCAATCCTGCAACAAGACCTTATAATTCAAATTTTAAAATTGAGGTTTTATAAGTTCGTATACAAAGCCGACATTACCAAAATATACAGGCAAATTTTAGTCAACCCTTCGCAAACAAAATATCAGCGAATCCTCTTTCGCACTTCGCCTAATGATCATATTGAGGACTTTGAACTTTTGACTGTGACATTCGGAGTTAATTGTGCCCCCTTTCTAGCAATACGGACCTTGCTCCAGCTAGCTGAGGACATTAAGGAGACACATCCGTTAGCCTCACATATATTACGGAACAATATGTACTTCGATGATGTCTTGGCAGGAGAACAAACAATTGATGAAGCGTTGGCTTCTAAAAACCAACTCTTCGGTACATTAGCCTCTGCAGGGTTTGATCTCCGAAAATGGAGTTTCAATCACCCCACCATAATTAATGACTTAGCCTGTCTGGCTACTATCCGACGATTGTCTTCACCTCTCTGATAACCTTGTTACCAAAACCCTTGGTATTAAGTGGAACATTAGTAGTGATTCGTTTTCATTCCCGCAACCCGACGTCACACCTAAGTCGTCTTTCACTAAGAGAGAGGTTTTATCAATAATAGCTAGATTTTTCGATCCTTGCATTTGGTTAGCGCCTATCATTGTAGTTGCCAAGCTCATAATGCAGCAGATTTGGCTAGACAAGGTAGGATGGAATGAAGGTCTTAGACCTTTGACGTCATCTGCATGGGAAAACTTCATCAGCGGTTGCCCAGACATTCAACAAGATTGAGATACATGGATTCTGTGATTCTTCTGAAAAGGCCTATGCCGCGACTTTATACGTCCGACTTGAAGGTAATAATGAAATTCGCACACATATTCTGGTTGCGAAAACACGTGTTGCACCAGTCAGGAAAATATCTCTGCCTCGGCTGGAGCTATGAGGAGCTGTTTTACTAGCAACACTAACACCATCAGTTATACCGAGCCTCAACCTGGAAATGTATGACATCTACTCAACAATCGTCCTAGCCTGGCTTAAGAAACATGTGCATGGAACACCTTTGTTGGCAATCGAGTGTCTCACATCGTGGATAAAGTATGAACATCAAGTAGGTGCCACGTGAATTAATCTGTCAATTCAGCGGACATTGCAATACGAGGATGCTCTTCTATCGACCTACAAAATAATGACTTATGGTGGCATGGACCTACATGGCTCCGAGAGCCAACCAATTACTGGCCACGATCGAAACAAATTATAGATACTCTGTTGGAAAAGAAGCAAGAAGCAACTAATGACTCCTTCAACTACAAATCTAAGAGAAACCGACCCTTTGAGAAACGTTTCAAGTCTATTAAAAGCGTGTCGTTCCTTTGCGTATGTTGCCAGAATCATACGATTAGCACATGGAATCAAACCTCCAATCAATACACCTCCTGATGATGTTCTGCCCGAAGAAGTTAGAATTGGAAAATACAAAATGATTTTGCTGACTCAGCCCCACTATTTTCCTGAAGAATACCTTCTATTGTCACAAACTCGAAAATTGACTCACAACAGGCCACTTTTATCGTTAAATCCCTTTATTGACGCCAGCGGAATCATGCGAGCAAACGGACGTCTTTCTGAATCTCCTATGCTAACTTACAACGAAAGATATCCAATTCTGCTGTCACACTATTCGATTCGAAATGGTGATAAACCGCTGCAAGCCCTGCGTGCTATACAAACTACATACTCAAAACCAAATCATGTCATCTCTGCCTCCAGAACGAACGCAATTTACAAGACCTTTCTTAAATACTGGAGTAGACTTTGCTGGACCTTTTAGTATTCCAAACTTCACAGGCCAAGCATGCTTAGTAACGAAGGGCTACGTGTGCATATTTGTATGCTTTTCTGCCAAAGCAGTACATTTGGAGGCCACCAGTGATCTCACAACTCAAGCTTTCTTAGCGGCCTTTTCACGTTTCGTCTGAAGACGAGGTTGTCCGGTAAAAATGTTTTCTGACAACGGAACTAACTTTACTAGTGCTGCGGAAATTATCAAAAAGGACAGACTATTATTTTTCAGACATATACAAAACAATCTCTTGCATCAATATGTCCATCACAACCTAGAATGGAACTTTTTACCACCAGGTGCCCCACACATGCGGGGATTGTGTGAAGCAGGTGTAAAATCATTCAAGACACATCATAGAAAAATGGTCCCCAATATGACATTCACTTTCGAAGAGTTATCTACTATATTGTCCCGAATAGAATCTTGTTTAAACTCTAGACCTCTTTGTACTGCAAGTGATGATCCAAATGACCTTTCACCGCTTACTCCAGGGTACTTCCTGATTGGATCACCATTGTTGTCTCTACATGAACCCGACATTACTGAGGAAGATATATCTCTCGTTAATCGATGGAAGCGAGTAAAAATCATTTCCCAGATATTATGTCTAAGATGGAAGACAGAATACCTGAAAGATCTACATCGTCGCCATAAATGGAAGTGCAAAAGGAAAATGTACGACTAAATGACCTTGTAATTATTCAAGATGACCGTATACCGAGGAATGAGTGGAAGTTAGGAAGAATTACTAACCTGTATCCAGGGTCAGACCAAAATGTCAGGGTTGTTGATCTCCAAACATCAAACGGTGTCGTTCGTCGACCTATAACGAAATTAATTCCCTTTCTCTCCGACTAACCTTCCCAAAATTCCATTTTATTTTAAACTAAAATTACCGTATAACTAATTCTCGCTTTTTACAGATATGGCTCCAAAAAACTCCAAAACCACGAGGCTGGATTTATTCGTGTATTCGTTCGACATCATCGGTTCGACAGACTCAACGTTCGCCGCAAAATAAACAGCCCTTAACATCAAAGGCAGCCCAACATCACATCTGGTTCAACAGCCTCCAAAAAACATCCCCTTTAGTTGATCGAAGGTATTTGTTCCAACGGTTCAAATAAAAATGTCAATGCTAGAACAACCAGACATGTGGCACCTCTGCCGCAGTATTGTTAACTCCGGTACGTCTACAGTCAGAGCTTCGCCTCAAAACCTTTGAATACCGCAACGCCAGATTTGCAAAGGTGCTAATTGAAGCCAGACTAAGTCGTTTCAACTGGAAAAGAGAAATACGGGCCATGTTGACGAACAACCTTCCACGAAAACCCTATGACTTCCCCATTGATGCCAATCCCTATGAGACTTCCCAGAAGACACGCTTGCAGACCCCGATCCTCGGTGCAACGCTCCTGTTGAAGTTAAAATTGGTGCTGATTTCTACAAAGATATCCATCGCAATGAGTCTCTTGATACTGAAATACCTGGAGTCATTGCAGAACAGACAGCACAGGAATATGTTTTTATTGGAGCCATCGGCAAAATTTGGTAACACTCCGTGGAGGGGCCGAAATGTTCAATAAAGAGGAATATTGAACTTGTAAATACTACATAATTTAACTAACACATGAATTCATTTTACATTTATATTTTATTTTAATACAAAAATTTGTAATGGAATCGCACATATTCAGAATTAACAACAATAACTTTGAGTTTCTTAATTTACTAACGGTTTCTATGACTTCCCACATTCCTTTTGTCTTTGTCTCTCTTTTTGATACTCACTCAATGAGCACATTAAAATTCAGCACATTCCGCAAACTCATTGAGATTGGAGTTGTTATGTGTTTGCAATCTCTTCTTTGTTGTTATGTGATTGCGATCTCTTCTTTGCACTTCAACAACAACGAGTGTATGGACGATCATAAAAATCAAAGTGAACTTTTTATATCAAAACAATAAAAGAAAAATAAAAACTGAAAACAACAAAACCCGAATTTTATTCCACCTAGCTAATAAACAAAAAGGGTAAAATTCTACAAGCTGACGCTCGCTGTTCTAGTTGTTGTGTCTGCTGTGTCTTCTTGCTTTGTATCTTAACCTACTAGTATACACATTTTGTAGCATATTTTTAGGCGAACATAATTAAATTGGCAGTATTATTTTTAACTAACTATTATTTTGAAACAATATAGCATACTTTTATATTTAATAATGGACTGTCTATATAAGGAATGTAATATTACTAGCCTTACTGAATAGTTAAGAACCTGTTGGCGATGTGAAAAGCACGCGCACTTTAAATGTGCAGGGGTTAACGGTAAAATGCAATGACAAAATTTACCATCAAACATATGGAATGTCAATGGGCAACACGCTCTCGCCTACGATAGCATTTGGGGGACGTTATCAAGGAAATAAAAACGAAGAACATACACATAAAATTATTGACGAAATATTTGTATAATGTATTTGCCATTATTAACAAACACGACGAAAAATATTCAGAATCTATTAAATAAATACCACATGAAAATTCAATTCACTATAGAAAAAGAGGTCAATAATAAACAACCATATTTAGACATGTTAATTATAATGATTTGGGTGGCGTAGTGGATGGTAGATACCAAGCAACGGCTCTGATTGGCTTTAACATGGCGAAGTCCAGGCTTATCTTGGTCCCTCTTTCATCTCAATTGTGGACACTGACTTCCCCGCGGCGCCACCGTTGAAATAGTGAGCTAATATGTGCCTCGAGTTCGCCCATAAGAACTATAATGTAGATGACCTCCGCAAACGTACAAAGGACCACGATCTGCGAATCTGCACTTGGAATGTGCGCACGTTGTACAGAACAGACGCAGTTTTCGCTTTGGCGGATGTACTCAAGAAATAAAAAGCCGATATTATTGGCTTACAGGAAATGCGATTACAGATGATTACGCACTGTATTATAGTTGCCATGAAACGAGACATGAATTTGGCTGCGGATTTACGGTTAACAGGAGAATAAAAGACCTCGTCTCCAGATTCACTCCAGTAGATGAGCGAATTGCTATAATCCGTATAAAAGCGAAGTTCTAAATCAGTCTCGTTTGGGCCCATGCTCCGACCGAAGACAAAGGTGAGCAGACCGACGAAACAACATATGACCACTGCCCGGCCATGAAATTAAAATTCTGCTGGGGGATTTTAATGCAAAAATCGGAAGGGAAAATATTTTTGGCGGTATGAGTTTGATTGACTTCGCCGCAGCAAAAAACATGGTAGTTAGCACCAGGTTCAAGCATCTCGATATACACAAGGCCACCTGGATATCCCCTGATCAAGCAACGATAAATCAAATTGATCAAGTTGTGATAGACGTTCGATCAGTGTATTAGACATTCGATCGATCCGAAGAGCGGATTCGGATCACTACCTTGTAGCAGCCAAGGTTCGCACTCGTCTTAATGTAGCAGCTGCAACGTCCCATTTCCTACTATATAACCTAAATAGTTTACTATATTTAACGCAAATTCACTCTTCTGAACGTTTATTGTTAGGCTTGCTTTACTTTAGAAACTATCAATAGGTCATCAAGATATATAAAACGTGTGACTTCATGTTGGACGGAATTACCATATCCATTAACCTAAAAAGAGTCTGTGGGGAATTACAAAGATCGAAAATCATACGTGTAAACTGATACAGCGGTCTATTAGGGACAGTAAATGCCGTTTTTGCTTGGCAGCCTTAAGATCTATCTTGGAAATACAATGTACTGGAGGAAGTCTAGCAAGAATGCCATCAATATTCGGCATTGGGTAACCATCCTTTTCACACACCGACTGTCTTATACACATTCTCACTTTTCCACATTTTATTACCACTACTGTTGATGGTCCCCAAGGTGACGTGGGTGCCTCTTCTATTGCGCCTAACAATATCATTCTATCTATCTCTCCACATAACTGTTTTTCAACTGCCGGAAATATGGCGTAATATTGCAGCTTTATTGGCTTTGCATCACCTGTATCTATATGATGTTCTATTAATGTCGTATATCCCAATCCTTCAATTTCCGAATCAGGAAACCTTGATATAACATTATTCTTGTTCTGGTGTCAGTTGTAGCTTGTCTGGATTAATTTCCCCTCCGTCTAACTCTCCAATGGTTGGTAACGAAATTTGTTATTCGAATTCCTTCCAAAACTCATAACCGCAAATGACCTCCTGTTGTATCGCTGATACAATTAAAAATTCAAATAAATTACATTTATGTTTAAATGTAACCTCTAATGAGATTGTTCCTATACACTCTGAATCTCTATTTTGAATTTCATTCGAAAATATAACACTTTTACTAGCACCACTATCAAGCAATACAAAATAGTTCGATACCCCAATTTTGATTTATATATGGCTATTATCGGAATTTGTATTTCTATTTCTGGTATTATGTGACCTAGTAACTCTTCGAGCTGAATTTTGCGCTGCTCCTGTATCTCCGTTTTCCAAATCTGCCCTAAAGCCACAGTTGATTGGTTCATGCACATGTATAAAGTTATTTCCACTACTCTTGGGGGTTTCGATTAAAAAACGTATAGAATATATAATAAAATCAAATTCTTTCCGAAAAATATTAATATTATTTGCGATAATCATTTGTCTAGGAGATTGGATACAAAATTTCTTCATAACCAATAATCTCAACTAATTACATTGTTTCAAAACAAACAAAATTAAAACTATTTTTGAATTGGAACAATAAGCTGTTTATGGGATTAGAAATGAAATAATCCACTTCTAATAGTCTCCACCAAACAAAATTTATCAATATCCAAAGAAAAACATTAGAAAGTATATTCCAATCTGGATTAGAATATAATCCGTCCTAATATTTTCTATGGTATATCCTCTCTAGCCTCTTTACTTAGTACATTTCGATATTAACCAAAATGAAATCCAATAATATATAGACTTGAATAAAAAAATAAATAAATATACAAAAAAGAAACCGTCTAATTGCATAATTAAGTCAAATGATAGGGGACACGTCAACATTTAAATGTTTTTTTATAAACAACCTAAATTTAAGCTTCTTTTACCATGTGGCCCCACGTTGGGCGCCATTAAAGTTCTGTGACAGGTTGGTACAGTCGATTTATACAGGATTATTCAGCGATAGCATTCCCCCTAACGGAGCTAATTTCCAAAAAGAAGACGTTTGTTTGAAAAAAAAAATGCTCAGAAATCTTTTGATACTCTCAAAGAAAAATTTATATCAGCTCCGTTACTAGTTCATCCAAATTACGACAAACCATTATACTGCAATGTGATGCAAGCACTTTTGGCGTTGGTGCAGTATTAGCTCAAGAGTATGAGAAGGGCGTGGAGAGGTCCATTGCATTTATGTCTCACAAGTTAAATAAGAGTCAGAGAAATTACTCAATAACATAATAATAAAAAGGCAATAGCCAAGTATCGAGCTTATATTGAGGGTCAACTATTTAAAATGGTTTAAAATGGTTAATGGGACAAAAAGAACTATCCGGATGAATCGCCAGATGGTCGTTAAAATTACAAGGCTTTAATTTTAGTATAGAGCATCGAAGCGGAAAATATGTGGTGCGAGACTCTATATCGAGGGTTTATGAAGGAGAAGAATTTGTAGAGTCAATAGACATAGAAAATATACCAGCTATAAATTTGAAATCCGATGCTTTCGAAAGTGTGGGGTATGGTAAAATACGCGAAGAACGTTTCAGCGGCTATACGTTGTTTTAATAGGACCGTTGCCTCGAACTAAATGTGGTCAAATTGGTTATTTTGGACCACTTTTCTAAATTTACGTTTCTAAAACCACTAAAAAGTGTATAACTAAACCATGATGAGGTGATGAATGCGGTCAACAAAAAGATCATGGAGCACCTGCGGCAAGGAGGAGAGCCCATAGATCTAAATAGCTGCGAATTCAAAGGGGATTTCTTAATGCTGGAGTTCGAGTCCTCAAAGAGCATTGAGGTCCTCAAGAATTTAGTGGCAAGTATTGCCCCCACGGACGAGGCAATCAAATTAAAGCTTGTGAGGAAGAGAGACATTCCCCCAATTACAAAAAGCTACGGTCTTCGTCAGAGGAGAGGTTGGGGCAGCGACTTCACGACAGAGGACATGCTTGAAGTCTTTGGTCTGCAAAACAAGACACTGCTGGTGAAGAAATGGGAAGTCTTCCACAGAGAGGAGAACAAAGACGGGACCCTCCTTGTGTTAGGCTTGGACAGGTCTTCAATGGCAAGTCTGGCCAAGACTAAAGGCAAAGCCCACTACGTGTCAAACGCTGTCTACTTCAAGATCGAGAAGGCGATGATCGGAGAAGAAGAAGCCAAAAAGACTAGCGAGGGAGAAAAATGGGAACATTTATCTTGCATCAGTTTACCTCCCATTTGACTCGCCGATACCACCACCAACGGCGGAGCTGCAACGACTGGTGAGAAGAGCAAAAGAAACAGGTGACGAAGTACTGACTGGTAGCGATGCTAACTCACACCACATTGCGTGGTGTAGTACTAATACTAACAAAAGGTGTGAAACCCTCTTAGACTATCTTAATACTAACGACCTAATTACTCTTAACATAGGCAACGAACCTACCTTCGTTAATAGAATTAGAGAAGAAGTATTAGACATAACAATATGTTCAGCGACCTAATAGACGAGGTACAAGAATGGAGAGTCTCTCATGAATATTCCTTCTCGGACCATAGATATATTAGGTTCAAAATCCTACGGCCACCGCCGAAACCCATATACTTTCGAAACAAGTCCAAAACAAATTGGATAAAATTCGGAAAATTACTCAAAGAAAGGCTAGGGCAACATAACTATGACAGCCTAAGCACTGACGATATAGACAAAAATGTCAATAACTTAGCGGAAGCAATAGTAAAGTCCTTCGAAGAAAGTTGTCCTCTTCGAGAAAGGAAATCTGCCTTCGAAAAACACTGGATGACCGGGGAGATTCGAAATAAAGGGAAAGAGGTCCGAAAACTTTACAATAGAGCACGCCGCAAGAAATCTACAGTATACTGGGACAACTTCCACGAAAAGCAGAAAGAATACAACAAAATGACAAGAACCGCCAAACGCAACTCCTGGAGAACCTTCTGTGAACAGGTCGATAACTCAAGCCGAAACGATGGTAGACAGTGAGGGCAACAGGATAGAAACAACTGAAGAAACAATAAGGCTTCTGATGAACGCTCACTTCCCACGGAACCCATCCATAAGTGATGACGCTACGGTAGCAAGGGAAACCAGATCTGTGGAACCTAAGGTTGATGAATCAATGGTACGAGATGCTATTAAGAGCTTCTCACCATATAAAGCGGCAGGGCCAGAAAACGTCTTCCCTGCTCTTTTACAAAAAGAGGTCGACTATATATCACCATATTTAGCGGCACTCTTTAATGCATGTATAAGGTTTGCGTACACACCAAAAGCTTGTCAGGAAGCCAGGGTAGTCTTCATACCCAAGCCCGGCAAGGCAAACTGCGCAACACCAAAAGTCTATAGGCCAATTAGCCTTACTTCATTTCTACTCAAAACCATGGAACGGACAATCGACACCATGATAAAGAGCAGCATCCCCAATGACACGCTGAAATATAAACAACATGCGTACGTAAAGGGGAGATCAGTAAAAACCGCTCTAAATGAGGTAGTACACCACATCGAAGGAACTTTCGATAAGAAAATGTACACTTTAGCAGTCTGCATTGACATCGAAGGAGCCTTTAATAATGTCAGCACCGAAACACTTATCCAATCCTTAGAAGCCTTTAGTGTTGACCAGGCAATTATAGACTGGGTCAACCATATGCTAAGGAATAGATGGATAAACTGTAGCCTACAAGACATAACTATCAGGGACAAAGTAGGACAAGGGACACCGCAAGGAGGGATACTGTCACCACTCCTGTGGGTCACCTCTATCAGTAGTCTCTTAAGGGACTTAACCGAAGATGGTTTTGAACCAGTCTGTTATGCAGACGACGTTATAATACTTCTAAGGTGAAGGAACCCTAACTTACTATGCAGGACGGCTGAAACGGCGTTAAACATCGCCTTTAATTGGGCGAAGCCGAGGGGTCTAAACGTAAATCCGGACAAAACGGAAATATGTCTCTTCACTAGAAAGACAAAAATAGGACAGTATGAAGAACCAATCTTTCAAAACAAAGTGATAGCAATATAAAATAAAGTAAAATATCTAGGTGTCATCCTAGATAGAAAACTTAGATGGAAAGACCACATACATCAACGGGTCGAAAAGGCCCATAGATGCTGGTCTTTCTGTAGAAGAGCCGTGGACTCTAAATGGGGTTTCAACCCAAAGATGGTACACTGGATCTACAAGAGCGTTATTAGGCCAATTCTAACTTACGCGTCTGTAGTCTGGTGGACAGCAATAGACAAAAAATGTAATGTAATAACATTACAGGAAGTCCAAAGAACTTGTTGTCTAGGCATATGCGGGGCAATGCGGACAACACCAACCAGGGCACTGGAAACTATATTGTATATACACCCAGTTGACATCCAAATAAAATACGAAGCGGCCATCACAGCTTTAAGACTTAAAGCCATGAACGAGTGGATCGACAACGGACACTACACACCGAACGAAAACATATATTGAAATCCTGATACCGGACAGAGACTCATGGAGCAGCGGAACACTAGCTCATATGCCTCCGGGGAACTGTTGTTACACGGATGGCTCCCGGCTAGCGAGAAAGACGGGACTGGGACTCTTCATTGAAGAACCGGGGACTGAAATCTCACTTCGCCTAAAACACTCTGGAATAACGAGAGGACTGGAAAAAAAACAAAAATCTTATGGGGAGACCCAAATGAGGATAAGACTAAGCAAATACTTACGCTAAACAAGAAAGAACTAAGCAGACTGATAGGCATTCTCACAGGACACCTTAACCTTCAGTCACATTTACACAAGATTGGGTGTTCGGGAAGCAGCAGGTGCAGAGCGTGTGGGGAAGACAACGAAACGTTGGAACATTTCCTATGCCACTGCCCGGCTTTTGCATTCATCCGAACCCAATTCTTGAAAAACGACACTATTCCTGAACTTAATGACCTAAGGGGGTGTGAATGGAAAATACTCAAGGACTTCTGTAAAAACACAGAATTCCTAGAAGAATAGGGAGACCAAACAAAAAACTTAAGAATAATTCCAATCTAAATACCTTTCCTTCCTAGAGCGCACAACAGGGCTCCTATGGCTTAAGTGTATTTCCCATAATGGACATGTGGTGGTTTTTAAACCACCCCTCTTTTCAAACTAACTAACTAAACCAATATTGAAATTTCTTCAAAAGGAAATGTTTAGTTGCTATGGTGTCCCGGAAGTGATCAAGGATTTTGAACGATGTTTAGAGCAAAGTGATATTAAACATATTTTTACTGTGGTGCAGAGTCCGCAATCTAATGCAAGTGAACGCGAAATCACAGAGAATGGGATAATTATATATACAGTGTTAACGCTTCTCTCGTAACAGTGTTCACCAAAGCATTAGGAAAACACCTTATGAATGAGTTTTTAGACAAGGAATGAAAACACATGGTAGCGATTACGAAATTTTGAGGAGATTAGAACTTCTAGCTGAATCGGACATGAAAGTTGAACGACAGGACTCATTTTCATTGGTAAGAAAATCAATAAGAGAAGATATGAATAAAACGTACGATAGAAATCAAAGAAACTATAACGTGAGGTCTCGATTTAGAGAACTTAATGTAGGACAGGAAGTGATAAGACACAATTGTGTGCACCATTACAAAGTCGGGAACTACAGTTCCAAGTTAGACCCAGTAGGAGTAAGAACTAAAGTGGTGCGTAGGATTGGAAAAATGTCTCCTGAAGAATTTTTAGAAACACCACAGGAAATTTAGACTTAAAATAATTTATGCTGGAAAAAATACTAATAACGCTCTCAGAAGATACATTTTGAAAGAATTTTCGCTGAATCTTGTATTGAAATATCCAAAAATTATAAAATTGGTCTTGCTGAAATTTTGAAAGGACATTTGCTGCCTTACAATTTTGAAAGAACTTTCGCTGAAATTTTATATGAAAGGATATTTATTTAAATGGTTAAAGAACTTCGGCGAATTTGTTTTATAAAAAATTAATTTCTTCCGCTGATTTTTGAAGATTTTTACTTATATTCCTATTCTATTGATGACATAGATTATCCACATCTACGGCATAAAACATCTGGAAAAATATATAATGAAGCATTTAAGCAATTGAACTTCAGTATTGTAATATGCCATTTTTTATTTCTTTGGAAGAATCTTAGAGTCTGTTTATTTCTTGCGAAGAAAGTTTTCGTTCACTTTCAATGCGAAAGAAAATCAATTTTGGTTTATATAAAAGGTTTTATATTTACAGCCAAAAGAAAGCGAACGATAAACAACTCGAAAGAAAACGTAAACGTATACTTTTTCTCTAGAAATTGGGTCTATGTATGATGAGAAAACTGTCCTCGCTCGAACGAGAATTCACTTGCTTTATAGCTATCGAATGAAGTGCAAAATCGCGAACTATGCACCAAAATTTCAAGCACTCTCACACAGCACAATCTCTAAACAAAATAAAAAATTATGGAACATGTTTTATGTATTTTATTCATGTTTTTGGAAAATAAAATTGTACAAAATTCTTACAAATTCTGAAAATTTCCATTTGACATTTTTTTATATTCAAATGTGTGATTGTATTTGTGTAGTTTGTTCTCATATTCATTTGACTCTCATTTATTAAACATTGTTGTAAAACTTTACATTAAATTTAGTAGTTTTTGAATGGTATACGTAACGGCAAACGAACGATAGCTTTCGAAATACATGAACGCTCTTTTAAATGACAGTGAATGAGTAACTTGCTTTCGCATTGATTTCCGTTCGAAATAGAAAAACAGGCTGTAAGTTTTAACGATTACTAATTTGTATATTTTTAAATTAATTCAGCGTTCCAACACATTTCAATTCCTACCTAATCAGTTTTGATCAAGAATTTCAAGGTCCACTCTTCAAGCGCTTGTTGACAAGTATATTGAAACAAGAAATAAGAATGTGTTGGAAGGGCAATTCATCTTAACAGTTTAAACATAACATTACTATTATTGTTACATTTTTCAACTATTTTATTTCGCGTTATTTTCAATCTTTTGAATTTATTTGTTAATATACTCATATAAAATTTATATCCTAAATATTGTACTTTTATATGACATTTCTTTAGAAATAAATGATTAATATGAACTTCTACATAGATTTTAAATATATATTTCCACGAAATTGGAGGGCAAGGTTAAAGAAAGGAAGGCTGAAACGGCGTTAAACATCGCCTTTAATTGGGCGAAGCCGAGGGGTCTAAACGTAAATCCGGACAAAACGGAAATATGTCTCTTCACTAGAAAGACAAAAATAGGACAGTATGAAGAACCAATCTTTCAAAACAAAGTGATAGCAATATAAAATAAAGTAAAATATCTAGGTGTCATCCTAGATAGAAAACTTAGATGGAAAGACCACATACATCAACGGGTCGAAAAGGCAGATAGATGCTGGTCTTTCTGTAGAAGAGCCGTGGACTCTAAATGGGGTTTCAACCCAAAGATGGTACACTGGATCTACAAGAGCGTTATTAGGCCAATTCTAACTTACGCGTCTGTAGTCTGGTGGACAGCAATAGACAAAAAATGTAATGTAATAACATTACAGGAAGTCCAAAGAACTTGTTGTCTAGGCATATGCGGGGCAATGCGGACAACACCAACCAGGGCACTGGAAACTATATTGTATATACACCCAGTTGACATCCAAATAAAATACGAAGCGGCCATCACAGCTTTAAGACTTAAAGCCATGAACGAGTGGATCGACAACGGACACTACACACCGAACGAAAACATATATTGAAATCCTGATACCGGACAGAGACTCATGGAGCAGCGGAACACTAGCTCATATGCCTCCGGGGAACTGTTGTTACACGGATGGCTCCCGGCTAGCGAGAAAGACGGGACTGGGACTCTTCATTGAAGAACCGGGGACTGAAATCTCACTTCGCCTAAAACACTCTGGAATAACGAGAGGACTGGAAAAAAAACAAAAATCTTATGGGGAGACCCAAATGAGGATAAGACTAAGCAAATACTTACGCTAAACAAGAAAGAACTAAGCAGACTGATAGGCATTCTCACAGGACACCTTAACCTTCAGTCACATTTACACAAGATTGGGTGTTCGGGAAGCAGCAGGTGCAGAGCGTGTGGGGAAGACAACGAAACGTTGGAACATTTCCTATGCCACTGCCCGGCTTTTGCATTCATCCGAACCCAATTCTTGAAAAACGACACTATTCCTGAACTTAATGACCTAAGGGGGTGTGAATGGAAAATACTCAAGGACTTCTGTAAAAACACAGAATTCCTAGAAGAATAGGGAGACCAAACAAAAAACTTAAGAATAATTCCAATCTAAATACCTTTCCTTCCTAGAGCGCACAACAGGGCTCCTATGGCTTAAGTGTATTTCCCATAATGGACATGTGGTGGTTTTTAAACCACCCCTCTTTTCAAACTAACTAACTAAACCAATATTGAAATTTCTTCAAAAGGAAATGTTTAGTTGCTATGGTGTCCCGGAAGTGATCAAGGATTTTGAACGATGTTTAGAGCAAAGTGATATTAAACATATTTTTACTGTGGTGCAGAGTCCGCAATCTAATGCAAGTGAACGCGAGATCACAGAGAATGGGATAATTATATATACAGTGTTAACGCTTCTCTCGTAACAGTGTTCACCAAAGCATTAGGAAAACACCTTATGAATGAGTTTTTAGACAAGGAATGAAAACACATGGTAGCGATTACGAAATTTTGAGGAGATTAGAACTTCTAGCTGAATCGGACATGAAAGTTGAACGACAGGACTCATTTTCATTGGTAAGAAAATCAATAAGAGAAGATATGAATAAAACGTACGATAGAAATCAAAGAAACTATAACGTGAGGTCTCGATTTAGAGAACTTAATGTAGGACAGGAAGTGATAAGACACAATTGTGTGCACCATTACAAAGTCGGGAACTACAGTTCCAAGTTAGACCCAGTAGGAGTAAGAACTAAAGTGGTGCGTAGGATTGGAAAAATGTCTCCTGAAGAATTTTTAGAAACACCACAGGAAATTTAGACTTAAAATAATTTATGCTGGAAAAAATACTAATAACGCTCTCAGAAGATACATTTTGAAAGAATTTTCGCTGAATCTTGTATTGAAATATCCAAAAATTATAAAATTGGTCTTGCTGAAATTTTGAAAGGACATTTGCTGCCTTACAATTTTGAAAGAACTTTCGCTGAAATTTTATATGAAAGGATATTTATTAAATGGTTAAAGAACTTCGGCGAATTTGTTTTATAAAAAATTAATTTCTTCCGCTGATTTTTGAAGATTTTTACTTATATTCCTATTCTATTGATGACATAGATTATCCACATCTACGGCATAAAACATCTGGAAGAATATATAATGAAGCATTTAAGCAATTGAACTTCAGTATTGTAATATGCCATTTTTTATTTCTTTGGAAGAATCTTAGAGTCTGTTTATTTCTTGCGAAAGAAAGTTTTCGTTCACTTTCAATGCGAAAGAAAATCAATTTTGGTTTATATAAAAGGTTTTATATTTACAGCCAAAAGAAAGCGAACGATAAACAACTCGAAAGAAAACGTAAACGTATACTTTTTCTCTAGAAATTGGGTCTATGTATGATGAGAAAACTGTCCTCGCTCGAACGAGAATTCACTTGCTTTATAGCTATCGAATGAAGTGCAAAATCGCGAACTATGCACCAAAATTTCAAGCACTCTCACACAGCACAATCTCTAAACAAAATAAAAAATTATGGAACATGTTTTATGTATTTTATTCATGTTTTTGGAAAATAAAATTGTACAAAATTCTTACAAATTCTGAAAATTTCCATTTGACATTTTTTTATATTCAAATGTGTGATTGTATTTGTGTAGTTTGTTCTCATATTCATTTGACTCTCATTTATTAAACATTGTTGTAAAACTTTACATTAAATTTAGTAGTTTTTCGAATGGTATACGTAACGGCAAACGAACGATAGCTTTCGAAATACATGAACGCTCTTTTAAATGACAGTGAATGAGTAACTTGCTTTCGCATTGATTTCCGTTCGAAATAGAAAAACAGGCTGTAAGTTTTAACGATTACTAATTTGTATATTTTTAAATTAATTCAGCGTTCCAACACATTTCAATTCCTACCTAATCAGTTTTGATCAAGAATTTCAAGGTCCACTCTTCAAGCGCTTGTTGACAAGTATATTGAAACAAGAAATAAGAATGTGTTGGAAGGGCAATTCATCTTAACAGTTTAAACATAACATTACTATTATTGTTACATTTTTCAACTATTTTATTTCGCGTTATTTTCAATCTTTTGAATTTATTTGTTAATATACTCATATAAAATTTATATCCTAAATATTGTACTTTTATATGACATTTCTTTAGAAATAAATGATTAATATGAACTTCTACATAGATTTTAAATATATATTTCCACGAAATTGGAGGGCAAGGTTAAAGAAAGGAAGGTGGGCTGACAATGATTTAAAAGTCGGCATGGTTGGGAGGGTATTCGACTTTGGGAAGACAAACACTGAATTATGCCATGTACAGACGAGCGTTGTTCGCTCTCTCATTCGTTGTTCGACCCTTAATTATGAAGAAATTACTTAGTTCCCCATACAAAATTTTCTGAGCGAACACCTACTTTTGTACGTTGTTCAATTCGAATCACTTTCTGAATAACGAAGAAATTTGTCCCATCCCTAACAATTGAGTGTATCTATTGAAAATAAATTAATTTTGACAGCTTGAAAATATTTATCAAATTTTAAAACTTTATCAGTCAAATTGAAAATGATGAATGAAAAGTAAAAAAATTGTCTATGCAAATTGTATGCAGAAGGATCTAAATTTAGTTGTCTACATAATGCAATATGCATTTTTTCCCTTTTGTTCTAATTACCGTACAAAACATGAAATAAATGTGTGTAATAATTCAAATGTCACATATAAATAAAAGGAGAAGAATTTTTCCTTGGATTTTCCTACATTTGTTTCTTGTTTTGTACGCTAATTTGATCCAAAGGGAAAGAAATGCATATTGCATTATGTAGATTATAAAATTTAGATCCTTCTGCATATATAAAAAGTAGAAACGTTTTTACTTTTCATTCATCATTTTCAATTTTACTGAAAAAGATTGAAAATTTTATAAATAGTTTCATGTTGTCAAAATTAATTTATTTTCGATAAATACTCTCAATTGCGCTCAATAGCGCTCGTCTGTACATGGCATAAGATAATGCTCAATTTATCCACCTGCTTGACGAAAGCACTTCTTGTACAATAGCAAAGAATTGCCAACTCCCAACAAACTGCAGCAAAAGTAACACTTGGGTACCAAAAACAACCACCAAGAAACCCATGGTACGACCAGGAGTGACGATGTGAAAAACGCAGCGTATAGGGCAACCCTGCAGACAGTAGCAACACGCAGTGAAATGGAAAATTATCGGGGGAAAAGGAGAGAGGAGAAACGTATTTTCAAAAAAAAGAAAAAACAAGAAAAACGTGAGCAAATCGAGATGTACAGGAGTCAGAATGAAGTCCGGAAATTTTACCAACGAGTAAAACACCAAACCGAAGGCTTTGGTGCAGGCACATCTTCCTGTAGGAATGAAGAAGGAAACATGGTGACAGATACAGACAGCGTGTTGAGGATCTGGAATAAGCATTTTGAATAGCTTCTGATATCAAGACTGGTGGTTAGATGCTGGTCAGGGGCATGCATCAGCTGATTAGTACAATTTGGCTAGAAGACTGCATGCCCAATGATTGGAACCTCATCCAATCCTGTGTCCCGCGCACATCCTGTGTCCCGTGCACAAAAAAGAAAACAAGACGGTATGTGCCTACTAGTATTAGTCTTCTTCCCATCGCATATAAAGTGTTATCCAGTGGTCAATGACATTATTGGACCATACTAATGCGGGTTCAGACCTAGCAAATCCACCATTGACCGGTTTTCACTCTGTGCCAAATCCTGGAAAAGACACACGAAAAACACTTCGACACATTCCACCTATTCGTCGACTATATAGCCGCATTTGACAGCCCTATCCGTTCAGAGGTGTTTAAAGCCACGTCTGCGTAAGGCATTCCTGCAAAATTAATACGGCTCTGCAGGATAACTTTAAGTGGCACACAAGGTCAGCAGTTCAAGTCGAAAGGACCTATCGGAGCCCTTCAATACCGAACGAGAATTCGGACAAGATGGCAGTTTGTCTTGTGATCTTTTTAACATCCTGCTGGAAAAGGTCCTAAGAGACGCAAATGTGAACAGAAATGGCACTGTGTACACCAAACAGCATATGTTACTTGCGTACACCGATGACATCGATATAATGGGTCGAACATTGTGATCAAAGAGCACGCTCCCAGTGATATTCAAATGAAAAAAAGCCAAAAAAAAGTGTTGTATATGAAATAACCTGTGAGAGTAACAAAAACGAGAAGTGCGGTAAAGTGAATGATGGTACAAAACGAATGTCAAGTGTAAGAGTAAAAGAACATAAAATTACATAAACAAAGGAAACGAAAAACACAGCGCTTTGGAAAGCCTAAGAATACAAGAACGAATTGACAGATCAATAAACACGAAGGAAGACAAAGATAATACTAAAAATAACAATAACCCAAAAAAGCAATTCTGTGGAATTTTATATTTTTTAACTGTGACTTTATTTAATTCATTATTTATTTTTATTATATTAATGTTGTGGAGTTCCTTTTTTAATTTAAGTAAATAATAAAGAAAATGAAAAATATTTAATGTAAGGAAAATAAAATAAGTGCAATCTTCAGAAAAACAATATGTTGAAAAAAATAAACAATTGTAAATAAATGTGCAAAAAATGAAAAAAACTCGCTTTATTTTCATCTAATCACTTAACAAAACATAAATAAATAGTAAACTGACACCATCCGGTAAGATTTTGCAAAACATCACGTAATATTGCTTAAAATGCTTAAAATTTAGACTCATTTCAAAAATCCAAATGCAACTATTCAATATCTGCACTTGATCTTGTCAAATATGTACAACCATGAATGTTGTTTTTATAAAATGTTTTGTTTGTTTACTTTCTGTAATTTCATTCGAGAAAAGAAAAATGAGCTCATTTAGTCAAGTTTAAGGGCCAGCCAACCATTTGAAATTCACAATAAGTATAGCCAAAGACCCTGATTTCATCGATATACATTTTTTTTGTTTTTTTTTTCGAAATGTGTGGTATCTGATATTA
Organism: Musca vetustissima; assembly: GCF_032173495.1. Classification (NCBI taxonomy): domain Eukaryota; kingdom Metazoa; phylum Arthropoda; class Insecta; order Diptera; family Muscidae; genus Musca; species Musca vetustissima. Next base: position 72,425 of record NW_026874973.1, read on the forward strand.
TCATTCAAAGTTCTCTTGAGGTCAATATAGTTTCTTTTCGTTTTGAGGCGGTTGTTGTATATGATATACATTTCAAAGTTTGGTAACATTTTATTTATAAGGAGATTGAAGATAATTTATATTGACGTAATCTGGATCTCAACCCCATCAAAATAATGGATATCGTTGCCTTAGGTTGAAAACCATGAAGACACAAGGTCCCAATAGAACTTTAGAGACACATGGCACGGAAAGTATTGACTTGCGCAAAAATAATTATATCGTTGTATTCAGTGCCCTAGGAATACATATGGTACATAATTTAAAATGATTAGCGACCGGACAATGAACATGGCTTGTTCAGAATGGGCACTAATTGAAAAATATCTTTGTTAATGTAGAAGACATTCAGCTATTTCAAAAGAGGAAGATCTTCAACTATTTTAGAAGAATACCTTCAGAACTTAAGAAGAAGAGACGCTTTTTAAATCTATGATAACTTCAGCTCTTCTATGAGAAGACATTCAGCTCATCTATGAAAAGGCCTTCAGTTACTTTATGAGACGACCTTCAGCTCTTCTATGCGAAGTCTTTTATTTTTATTGGTTTCGACCTTATTTTTATTGGTTTCTTTCCTACTACCAAATTTGAGAATACCGTCTTGTCGTTATTACTCCAGGCACGTAATTTTTCAGTATTAACAATTTATTTAAAATTTGGTATTCAAGTATTACATTTTTTTGTAATTGACAGGAATTTATTTATGTATTGCGTTTATTATTTACATCTATAAGGTGTGTCAAAACTATTGTGAGTTCGTCTTCGGAAGGCCGCAATTTAAAAGTATAATACGCCCATGGGCTTAAAAATAATTTTTTACAGAATGGCGATTTGTTAAGCCTTCGCTTAACTAACACGTGTTTATCAAATTAGACGAAACTTTTCATAAACGAAGCGGGCCTACACAAAATATCAACTTAACGTATGATAGGATATGGTCCTAAACCTTCTATATTGTTACGATTTTGGATTTTAGTTAATCCCGTGTAGACGTTGTTTTATTTCCCGATACAATTCGTACCAAATAAAACGCGGGTTCTTTCAGATTACGATTATTACAATGACTTTATTCACACAACTTTACTTTGCACTTTACTTTACACGACGGTTTCAATTCGCGATCTGATTCACAACTGACTCACTGCCTTTCCACTTCCTCTATTTATATGAGCCTTGCCTGTCGCTACAGAAGTTTCTAGACGATCTGGTAACGTCTAGATTACGAACAATCTACCAATGCAACAAACACACATACAAACTTACATTGAGTAAACAAGAACAACAACACATATACAGGCGAGGGAATAACAAAGAAAGAGGAATAACAACAACACATATACAGGCGAGGGAATAACAAAGAAATAGGAATGACGTTTAACGAGAATTGTACGACAATAACAAAAATAGAAAATGAAAGAGGAAATGGAAGGATGTAGAAAAATCTATACAGTAGTTGTTGTTGTGAAGTTATTCAAATAAACTGCGTAGTAGAAATTTACGTTACAATTCAAATTCTTAAATTAACGGAATTCATCTAAAGTAACTTAAATCTAAATTTATATTCGTAACATTGCCCCCCGCTTAAGCCTGTTCGTCCCGAATAGGCACAGTTCCCGTTCCGTAGGGGGTCAGCCGCTCCAAATGTACAACTTTCATCTTCGACCTGGGACTGTCGCTCCTCTGGATGCGATAAACGACGTCATTTATTTTCGTGACAATCTTGTAGGGTCCTTTCCAGTGCGTTTGCAATTTGGAGCATAGTCCTTTCTTTCGTTGTGGGTTGAACAATAGTACCAGTTGCCCTTCCTGAAACCCATCGGTATTTGCCGCTCGATCGTACCTTGCCTTCATGCGGTTGCTAACCATTTTTATTCGATGTCGGACTGCATCGTGGACTTTACTAAAAGAGTTCTGACTGTCTTCTTCTTGGTTCACATCGTCGTTTGGGGTAGCACCGAATATCAAATCGCCAGGTAGCTTTAATTCATTTCCGAACAGAACTTTGGCTGGAGTCCGGGATGTGGAATCATGAATGGCCGATCTATAAGCCAGTAAAAACTTTAGAATATGCTCATCCCAGTCTCGTTGGCCACTGTCCACCACTTTCCGTAGATGTTCTTCAAGGGTACGATTGAATCTTTCCACCATGCCATCTGATTGTGGATGTAGAGGCGTCGTTCTGGTTTTCTTGATTCCGTAGGAGTCACACATTTCCTTGAAGATCGCTGATTCAAAGTTCCTACCTTGATCGGAATGAACCTCCGATGGAACACCATAGCGACAAATCCAATTTTTGCTGAACACATCCACAATTGTCCTGGCTTCTTGATTTGGGATAGCATAAACCTCTGGCCATTTACTGAAGTAATCCATGACCACTAAGACATACCGGTTCCCAGAGTCGCTTGTGGGGAACGGTCCAGCTACATCCATTGCGATTCTTTCAAAAGGGGCTCCTGAAGTATACTGCTGCATGTAGCCTCGACTCTTCCGTGTTGGACCTTTAGCTCTTATGCACCTTTCACAATTGGCGATCCAGTCGGCAATGGATTTTTGACAGCCGACCCAGTAGAATCTCTGCTTTACCTTTTCAGCCGTCTTTGCTATGCCAAGATGTCCTCCACTTGGACCATCGTGAAACTCCGACAAGACATCTCTTATTTTGGAGTCTGGGACGACGATCAAATTCCGGTGAGATTTACCGTCCTCACTTTCCCATTTGCGATATAGGCAACCATCTTTTATAAGCAGACTGTCCCACTGGGCCCAATAGGATTTTAAAAGAGGGCTTTCGGAGGTAATTTCTTTGCGACTAGGTCGCTTGCCCGTTTCTATGGCCGAAATTATTTTGCCCAGAATCGGATCCCTTCGTTGTTCCGTCGACCAATCTTCACCCGACTCGAACTGCAATAGCCGGACATCAACGATATTCTCCTTACACTCAGCCTTTGAACAATGCCTGCATTCTACCTTGCATGGCCGACGAGACAGGGCATCAGCATTACCGTGTTTTCCGCCTTTTCTGTGCTCGATTTTGAAGTCATAACTCTGGAGCCTCTCGATCCAACGGGCTAGTTGACCTTCCGGATTCTTAAACTGCAGCAACCATTGGAGAGCAGCGTGGTCGGTCCTCAGCAGGAAATGTTGACCATATAGGTATTTGTGGAAGTGTTTAACACTCTCAAGGACAGCAAGCAGCTCTCTCCTCGTCACACAGTAATTCCTCTCAGGCTTCGACAATGTCCGGCTGTAGTACCCGATGACTTTTTCCTGTCCGTCGATTTCCTGGAAAAGGACGCCACCGATGCCGCACGCACTTGCGTCTGTGTCCAGAGCAAACTTTCCGCCAGGTATAGGGTATGCCAAAATGGGGGCTCTGCATAGCATGTCTTTGAGTTTACTGAATGCCTCTTCTTGGTCGTTGCCCCACTGAAACCTCTGGCCTTTTTGCGTCAAGCGGTGTAGACAGGCGGCGATGTTGGCAAAATTTGGGACAAATCGACGGTAGTAGGTGCAGAGACCCAGAAAGCTTCGCAGCTCGTGGAGATTTCGGGGCTGCGGCCAATCTCTGACGGCTTGAATTTTTTCCTTATCCGTCGATATGCCCTCCGGCGTCACGTGGTGCCCCAGGAACTTCACCTCTCGTTGGAAGAGACTGCACTTCTTTGGGTTCAGCTTGAGGCCTGAAGACGAAAGCTGCTGTAGAACATCCTTTAAGTTCTTGATGTGTTCGTCGAAGTTGCGTCCCATGACTATGATGTCATCCATGTATATGAGGCACGACTTCCACTGCAGCCCTTTTAACACACGCTCCATCAGCCTTTCAAATGTAGCCGGGGCGTTGCAGAGTCCGAATGGCATGACATTGAACTGCCAGAGACCCCCATTAACGCCAAACGCTGTTTTCTCTTTATCTTTCTCGGCGATCTCTACTTGCCAGTACCCACTCTGCAGGTCGAGGGTGGAGAACCATGACGTCCCGGCTAATGTGTCCAATGTGTCGTCGATTCTTGGAAGCGGATAGCTGTCTTTCTTGGTGACATCATTCAACTTTCGGTAGTCCACACAAAATCGGGTGCTTCCGTCTTTCTTCTTGACCAAGACCACTGGGGAGCACCATGGACTTGACGATGGTTCTATTACACCACTCTTTTCCATTTCACTTATCAGCTTCTGGACCTCGTCTCTTTTTGCCAGAGGAACACTTCTTGGAGGCTGCTTAATGGGTCTCGCGTCTGCTGTATGGATTTCATGCTTCACCACTGATGTTCTTCCCTGGTGCTCTTTTGTCAACGCAAAGGTAGAGGCATATTTCCATAATAGCTGCTTAGCCTTGTTCCTCTCGGAAGGTGATAATTGGTGTGTCCACTCTTTTATGTAGCCGTCGAGGTGCTTCTTCTCCATGGCTGCTGGCTTTTCGGTGCTAGTTTCCAAATTAACTATGGCTTCAGCTGGTGTGCATTGTCCAACACCGGAAAATTGGCAAATTTGCTCTTGCTTGTTCGACAGGTTCAAAACTCTAACAGGAATTAATCCGTCCTTGTTGCTTTTCACCAGGGCATTCGCTATTAGGATGTTACTGTTTCGGTTTTCTGCTGGTTCCACCACCCACAACTTCTCGGCTCCACAATCTCCATTCATTGGTACCCATATTATTGCTTCGGCACAGGGCGGTATTATCTCTGGATGGTCCGTAGTCAGACGTCTAATGGGTGTACTTTCATCGTAGCCCACGTTTAACGGAATTTCAACGTTAGACCAGGTCATCACACGCTCTTTCATATCCAGATTGATACCGAAGGCAATCATAAAATCTGCGCCTATTATCACTTCGTCTACGATATCGGCAACTATAAACTCGTAATTCACCGATTTATTGGCAATAGTCAGTCTCAGGGTAATCTTGCCGTGTACTGCCGCGGGCTCCCCCGTTGCTGTGCGCAGTCTGACTCCATTAATTTGCGTTATTTTTCCCTTTACCAGATCTGATCTTATGATGGACTTTGATGCGCCTGTATCTAACGTCAGAACTCGCTTGTCACCATTGATGTACCCAGTTGTTGTTAGGTTGTGACTTTTCTGTTGTACTATTGCTATGGAGATTGTGGGGCCATCGTCGATGGGAGCCAGTTCATGCCCCGCTGGACTGGCTCGATTTAGTTTAACGGTGACTCATTGGTGGACTGTTGAGCCATTCGTCTACCATCTTTCGTTGGAGGTGGTGACGATGACCTGGATCGTTTGCGCTTAGCTCTGCATTCGCGCGCGATATGACCTGATTTATCGCAGTTGTAGCATCTAACCCTGGGCTTAGTCATCCCAACTAACTTTGTCTCTTCTATTACCCGCCTCATGGCGTCTTCGATCGAGTTAACGAGAGATTTGGGTTCGCAACCTTCGGTCTCCAGTTGGCGAATCTTGTGGGTCTGGGGCTTAACAACTATTCTTGCCGTCTCTTGGGCAAGGGCAAACGACACAGTTTCGGCAAATGACGCTTTTGGTGACGCATATGTTGCACACTTAATCTCAGGGTCACGTATGCCATTCACAAAGGTTTCAATTTTCATACGGTCCAGCAATGGGTGATCCTCTCCTGGATACGTCATTAGCACCAAACGTTCCACCTCAGCTGCAAAGTCTTGTAACGTCTCGTTTGCCCTCTGTACTCTTCCCCTTAATTCCATAAGGTAGATGTTTCGTTTATGTTCGCCACCGTACTTACGTTCCAGTGCAGCAATAACATCTTCATAGTTATTTCTAGAAACGACAGGAATACTCTGTATAACATCAGCAGCACTGTCCTTCAATGCCAGAAGTAGTGCAACCGCTTTGTCGCTGTCGTTCCACGAATTTCTAGAAGCCACTGTCTCGAACTGTAACTTGAAAACACTGAATGACGTAGAGCCGTCGAATACAGGAGGTTTGATTTTTAGTGTGTTATCAGGAACTCGCACCGGACCCCCTTTAATTTCCAGTTCCGACATTTTCTTCTCCAGATTCGTAAACCTGTGGTCGTGGGCCAGAAATTTCTCGTCAACCGACTGCACTTTCTTATCCAACTCTTTAATTTGGACCTCCACGGTTTCCACTCTCCTTCCAATAACTTCTGTAATGTACTCGAGTTTCTCGTTCGTTATTCTCGAATTTTCTTCTAACTTCTTGGAAGTCTCTTCGAACATTCGTCTCGTGTTTTCCTCGCTCCTTCTGGAATTTTCCTCCAACATTTTAGCCAGCATTTCTCTGAAATCGTCACCCCTGGCAGCTACTGACGAGACTTTCCCACCGTTGGATTCGCACATCTCCGATAAATCCACCTCATCCTTACTGTCAAACTCATATGTATCGATGTCCATACCACGGCGCTCGAACTCATCCAACAGACGTTTTTGTAGTTCAGCCTTGTTGCCAGTAGAGGACAATTCCAATTTATTGAGCTCCTTCTTCAAGTCTTCCACTCGTAGATCCTTAAACTTCATCGTAGTATTATCGTAATCTCACTTCCGACACCAATTGTTACGATTTTGGATTTTAGTTAATCCCGTGTAGACGTTGTTTTATTTCCCGATACAATTCGTACCAAATAAAACGCGGGTTCTTTCAGATTACGATTATTACAATGACTTTATTCACACAACTTTACTTTGCACTTTACTTTACACGACGGTTTCAATTCGCGATCTGATTCACAACTGACTCACTGCCTTTCCACTTCCTCTATTTATATGAGCCTAGCCTGTCGCTACAGAAGTTTCTAGACGATCTGGTAACGTCTAGATTACGAACAATCTACCAATGCAACAAACACACATACAAACTTACATTGAGTAAACAATAACAACAACACATATACAGGCGAGGGAATAACAAAGAAAGAGGAATAACAACAACACATATACAGGCGAGGGAATAACAAAGAAAGAGGAATGACGTTTAACGAGAATTGTACGACAATAACAAAAATAGAAAATGAAAGAGGAAATGGAAGGATGTAGAAAAATCTATACAGTAGTTGTTGTTGTGAAGTTATTCAAATAAACTGCGTAGTAGAAATTTACGTTACAATTCAAATTCTTAAATTAACGGAATTCATCTAAAGTAACTTAAATCTAAATTTATATTCGTAACAATATTAAATAAAATGTGGACTAGTTGGAGGAGGAGTAAATACGATACGAACAAACTATTGTGACAATGAAGGGTTGCCAAAATAAAAAAATAGTCATACGTGAGCATGAGGTCACCATATATTTTATATCATGGGTCAAAATTTAAAATTAACAGCTGATTGAAATACATAGAATTGTGCAGGATAAATCTTTCGAGAATAAATTTACCCAGTAAAACGGCGTATACATTAGAGCTTTTTACCGGGTTAACCTACTTTATTAGGATTTATTTCACATACATATGTTCAAAGGAATTGATAATTGAAACCTCACTGGGTTAACGAAATCCGGTTAAATGTAAACGCACTATAATATTCAGGAAGTTCTCAGAGTAGAACTGTCAAACTAGTTCTCTCATTTACTGGACTTTGGAGTAATGGTGTTTTTACACGATATGCATTTAACATATGTGCTGTCACTTATTTCACCCATATGAAATTCTTTATGTGTTGGAGATGATAACCCTGCAATTACCAAAGCTAAAAAAGTGTAGCCAAATTTGAAATACCACTGTCACCGACATCTTCATTTTGTTTATTTTTGTTGTTTTGCTTAATGTCACTTTTTATATAAATAGGCCCTTCTGGCCATTGTTTATTCCCTTTTTTGTTAGAACCCAAAAATAAGTAAGTCGTGTTAATTTTTATTGTTTTTAAATTAAATATTTTTATTTTTTTGTAAACTTAATTTTTGTTAAATTTTTAAAATTCTTACAGAGAATAAACAACGACAACTAAACTCACTATTTGTAAACAAACAAACCAAATAAACGCAGCTATTTTTATTTTGCCGAAATCCTGCCAGTCTTGTCATTTGGGAGCCAGCCGAGTTTAGGTTTATTCCTGGAAAATAACAAAAAAGGACAACTTTATTCTTTATTCTTTGTTTATTTGTTTTATGTCAATTTAATTTCTGTCGTCAATTGTCTTGTTGAATTTGTGTTTATTGTTGCTGTTTATTGAAACGGACGGACATTTTATAAAAACAACTGTCACCACTTTAAGTCACAAAAAAAATAATTCTTACCTGTATTCAAGAAATTCTGCCGGTTTTATGCCACAAAACCAAGATCTGACCAGAAGAACCAGTGGACGCAGCACTCAAGGAATTCCGCCAGCCCGATATAACCCTGACACTTACGATATGTCTGTCGTTCGCTCACCAACAGGAGATACATTTACCAGCAGCCACCAAAAACAGCAACAAATGCCAGCTGCAGCCGCAGCAGTCGATACACCACCCGCCAATACTTCTAAATCTTCTTCTTCTCAGTTACAGCTCCAAAAACCGCCTTCAAATACACCAGCCAAAACACCAAATCCTGCAAATGAATTAGCCGAGATGAGAAAACTTATGAAATTTGAAATGGAACAGATGCAACGTCAGATGAAACCAATGCAAGACGAATTTTTAGCAGCACAAGCAAAAATGCAAGCACAACTATTAAATACGTCACAGCAATTTGCTTCTTTGCAAAACACAATGTCGCAGCAAGCATTGCCTACACTGACGTCACAACCACCAATTTTCTCAAATCAAACGACACAACAACCGCCATTGAATACGCCGCAACAGCCACAAAGGAATCTGCCACCACAGCCGCCATTGAATCTGCCATTGAGTCTGCCGCCACAGCCGCCATTGAATCTGCCATTACATTCAGTAGTTTTGCCATCACAAACAGTACCGCCAACAACAAGTCAACAGTTGCAGAAGTGCATCAACTGCCGGCATTGTCTATCAACACAGATGAATCTTTTCCAAATTCACTTTCAAATAACTCCAACGGAAATGCACATAAAAAATTTAACCCTTGCCCATTTTTATCCCTTGCCATAGGAGAAAGGCTTAAATCCCCGGCCGAAGGCCGGTCACCCCAAAAAATATTCTTTTTAACAAGAGATTCTGTCGCGTAGCCGGTGTTGGTATCTGTCCATATGAGAAAGTCTTTAATCCCCGGCCGAAGGCCGGTTACACAACAAAATTTTCAATTTAGAAGGAGTTTCTGTCGCGTAGCCGGTGTTGGCATCTGTCCATAGGAGAAAGTCTTAAATCCCCGGCCGAAGGCCGATCACCCAAATAACACCATGCTATTTTAACCCTTTGAGCCCCGAATTTTTTCCGCAATCATAGAACAAATTTCTGTTCACAGATTTAATGCAACAATCCCAAATAGGACATGCTCAAAATTTGACATCGCTGCATCCATGCATTTGGGAGATACAGTACATTCATTCAGAAAAATTAAAGTCCAATATCAAGAAAACCAAATGCAAAATCGACAGAAAAATCGTTTTAAATTATTCTCTATATTAATTTTTATAAGAATCAAAAATAAATTTGATGGCAGAATTCATACCATTTAAATACGAAGCGATTTAAATCATTTGGACTGTATACACAAATTGGTACTGTACACAAATTTAGCTTCTTCTCTATATTGAAAAGCTCATAACTTTACCAACATTTTGAATTTTTTTGATTTTTCTTTTGATATGTATCGTCCATAATCAGGTCTTGACATATGAAATCCAAATAATATATATCTACTAGCTGCATATTAAAAATAAGCTCTAAAACATTTTGTTGCCTGTGGGCAACATTGGGCCACAAAGAGTTAAAGGAGATTCTGTCATGTAGAAAGATTTTCCTTGTTTTTATAGGGTTCTAAGGCCCATATCTTTTGATCCACAATAGATACAGCCACATATCGCACCATTTTGGAAAGGGCAAATCGTGGTCTATCATTTAAGCCCCATCATATTATATTATATATTAGAACCGGATATAACCGGGTATCCGTACCCGAACTTCAGGGTCAAATAACCGGGTACGTCCCCCAAGAAAAAAATATATCCCCATAACTAGGGTAAAAATACCTACCTCTGGAAAAAATTTCAGAAAAATCTGATCGTGTTTACTAAACTAGAGTTGTTCCAAAATTGCCACTATAAGCGTCGTTGTGGCATAAATGATTGCCAAAAATCACACCACCAATTGTTGCACAAAACACTCGCGACGCCATCCCAGGAACAGAACCGAACATTACCCACACACGATATGGAGCCACGAACGAACACCCCACCTCTACCCGACGCACCACCGTCTCAAACAGAACGAAGAAATTGTCATGCCGCCCACTACACCGAAAACGTACTGTTCCAAATTTTGCCCGTGACGCTATATGGAACACACAAACAAATAACGACGTACGTGTTCATTGACGACGGCGCCAATGTGTCCATGCTGGACGAGGACGTTGCTCGCGAACTCGGAGAACACGGGAAACCGGAGATTTTAGAAATTCAGTGGCTTAATAACCAAAACATAAACGAAAAAACTGAAAAAATTAATTTGACAATTAGTGGTGTCGGTGAGTACAAGTACCCGATAACCAAAGTTTACATTTCGTCCAATCTATCATTGTCAATACAGAGTTGCCATCTTGCTCATTTAATTAAATCCCGTGAAATCGACCAAATCGCCGAAATCCCATTCCGGGATTATTCGAATGTTCAACCTAAACTAATATTAAGCTTTAACAGTTCCCTTGGAAGCTCCTCGTATGATGACCGATGTTGGACCAATCATTACACTAACGAGATTAGGCGCCGTAATATATGGACTGATCCCAGGCGAGAAGAGTTCCAATCTTAAGCGGGCTTTACACGTTAGGAAACGTTTCGAGGAAGAAAATTGTGACTTGCTTCAGGAAATGCATACCATGATGCGGCAATATTTCGACGTGGAGACATTGGGTACCAAGGTAAATGTGACACCAATTCTGTCCATAGATGATGAACGAGCGTTAAAAATATTAAGAGAAAACACGAAAAGAATCGATGGGCGATATCATTGTCCGCTTTTGTGGAAAGAAAATTTTTCTCCAATTCCAGAATCGTACAATTTGTCGTACAACCGATTGCAGTGTGTGGAACGAAAAATGGCAAAGGACAGTGAATAAACTTTCAGTAGCAGAACGAGAAAGAAGGAGCGATCGAACGTTTTATTTGCCACATTTTGGCGTTAAAAATCCCAACAAAGATGGGATTCGTATCGTCTTCGATGCTGCTGCTGAAGTTCAACAATTTTCATTAAATAAAGCCTTATTACCTGGACCTGACATAAATAACTCTCTGATCTTTTTAAATTCAGGGAATTTCCTGTAGCCGTGTGCGGAGATATACATGAGATGTTCCACCAAATTGTAATCGCCAAAGAAGATCAGGACAGTCAGCGATTTCTATGGAGAAATGGGGATCCCAGTCAACCCTTAGAAACTTATGTAATGGAACGGATGATTTTTGGAGCCACTTGTTCGCCCACCATAGCCCAATATGTGAAAAACCTAAATGCCCGAAGGTTTATAAACGAGTCGCCAAGATCAGTACAAGGAATCATCGATCGTCATTACGTAGACGATTACGTCGACTGTTTCCAGACTGAAGGTGAGGCCGTTGAAGTGGTACGTGATGTCATAAAAATTCACAAAGAGGGTGGATTTAATCTCCGCAACATCAAGTCTAATTCCCCTGTTTTACAACGTATGTTTGGCAACCCTATTTCTGATGAAAGTGATGGCAACTCCCTTCTTGATGATGGAATGGAACGGGTACTCGGTATTCATTGGCTGCCAAAATCAGATGTTTTTTGTTTTGAATTAAAATTGCACAAAGTGAATGAAAAAATATTGAAATTGCAAAAAGTGCCAACGAAACGCGAAATGTTGTCTTTAAATATGTCCGTATTCGATCCATTCGGGTTTCTTGGTGATTTTATGGTAACGTCAAAGATAATAATCCAAAATGTGTGGAAAAGTGGTATAAAGTGGGACGAGGAGTTGCCGGCCGCGATTTATAGCCGCTGGAAGATCTGGCTGGAGGAATTGCCGAAATTAAAGGATTTCAAAGTTCCGAGGTGTTACAGTGATGGATTTTTTTAATGGTATAGTAGATTTACATGTGTTTGTGGATGCCAGTGAAGATTCAATGGCTGCTGTGGCATACTGGCGTATAGTAACAAATTGTGGTGTAAGTGTTGTGTTCGTTATGGGCAAGACGAGCTGTGCCCCAACAAGATACCATACTATACCTAAGCTTGAGTTGCAAGCAGCAGTAATTGGAGTGCGAATGAAGGAAAAAATTTTGGAAAATCATTTGAAGAATATTAATAACATTTATTTTTGGTCAGATTCCTCAACAGTGATAAGTTGGATCCGTTCAGAACACCGTACATACAAACAATATGTGGCAAATAGAGTGTCGGAGATTCTGGAAAGCAGCCGTATGGAGCAGTGGCGGTGGTGTCCAGGAGCGGAAAACCCAGCTGACGAAGGGACCCGTGCTAAAATACCCAAATAGTACCAGCCAGAAGAACGCTGGAAAAATGGGCCAGAATTCCTGAGAAAAGAAGAGAAATATTGGCCGAGGGACAAATTGGAATCTGTGTGGATCACAGCAAAACAGAGATAAGAAACAAATACAAAGTTTTGGTGGCTTGCCAGGTATGTTTTTGTATTCCAGATATTAATAGATTTTCAAAATATCGTAGGCTGAAACGGGCAATGGCGTGGACATTCCGATTCGTTGAAAATATGAAGAGGAAATCAGTGGTGTCGGGTGATTTGAAGAAGAAGCACGGGCAGAAATGTATCTCTGTCGCTGCGTACAGCAAGAAGTATATGGGGATGAAATTCTTGACATACAGAGAACTGGATCAGTGTCTGCCAACAGCTCCATAAAGTCTTTAAATCCACAAATTGGAAGTGATGGTTTGCTTCGGGTATCTGGAAGAATAGAAAATGCTCCTTTTTTGTCCCTGGATACCAGACGACCAATAATTCTACACAAAGTTCATCGTTTTACACTTTTGCTGGTGGAATTTTACCATTCTCGTTTTTGTCACATAAATGTTTGCCACTACAATGAGCAAAATTCGTGTGCGATTTTGGATTCCGTAACTCCGTCAACTTCTAAGAAGCGTTCAGTCCCGATGTCTTGTCTGCAAGATTCGTAGGGCCAAACCAATTCAACCTCAAATGGCCCCGTTACCCTTGGAACGTGTCACACCTTATGTCAGAGCCTTTACCTACACAGGACTTGACTATTTTGGTCCTGTAACAGTGTCAATCCGGAGACAACGAGAAAAGAGGTGGGTGGCACTGTTTACATGTCTTACAGTTCGCGCTGTCCACTTGGAAATTGCAACAGACCTGTCGAGTGATTCCTGCCTAATGTGTATTCGGAACTTCATCAATCGAAGAGTCCCAGAGATGACAAGAAGCGACAATGGGACGAATTTCGTTGGCATAGCAAAGGAGCTGCAAGGTATAACCAATTTTTTAGACACTAATTCCGTTTCTTCTGGTCTGACAGCTTTTGGAATAAAATGGGTCTACAATACGCCAGTGAATCCCAGCGAAGGCGGAGTATGGGAGCGTCTTGTCCAATCTGTTAAGAAGGCTCTTTACATCATGCTAAAGGAGCAAGCCCCAAAACTGGAGACTCTACAAGCGTTCCTGATTGAAGCGGAGAATATGGTCAACAGCAGGCCACTTACACATTTGCCAGTTACTCCAGAAGACCCAGATCCATTGACTCCAAACCACTTTCTGCTAGGATGTACCAATTCAACCCAGAATTCAACCAGCACCGTTTGAGCCTAGACTGATGTGTTTAAGGAAGCAGTGGCGCGTCACCCAAAATTTGAAGAATGGCATGTGGCATCAGTGGCTTCGGGAATATCTTCCAGAATTAACTCGAAGAACAATATGGTGTCTTTCTTCTCGGTCGTTGGATGTTGGTTGCCTTGTGTTTGTTTGTGATCCAGAGATGGCTCGGAATCAATGGAGACGTGGACGAGTCATCGAAGTATTCAGGGGCAAAGACGGAGTGGCACGATCAGCCAAGGTGAGAACGAGTGCCGGTGTATACCACAGACCTGTGCCCAAACATGCCATTTTGGACGTTGGAGACGGAGTTGGTGAAGCCTCCCCCTCTGGGTCAGTTCACGGGGGTGGGGATGTTGGAGATGGTAACCCTGCAATTACCAAAGCTAAAAAAGTGTAGCCAAATTTGAAATACCACTGTCATAAATGGCCGAAATATCCCAAGCGAAGAGGGAGACGAAACTAAATTTAAGCCAACATCTTCATTTTGTTTGTTTTTGTTGTTTTGCTTAATGTCACTTTTTATATAAATAGGCCCTTCTGGCCATTGTTTATTCCCTTTTTTGTTAGAACCCAAAAATAAGTAAGTCGTGTTAATTTTTATTGTTTTTAAATTAAATATTTTTATTTTTTTGTTTTTTTTTTTTGTAAACTTAATTTTTGTTAAATTTTTAAAATTCTTACAGAGAATAAACAACGACAACTAAACTCACTATTTGTAAACAAATGTGGGGTGCGCCTCTGTTTGCTATTGAGAATAAGAAGAAGCATGCATATTTACGATCATTCACAATAGTCAAACCATATGTTTATGAATAATGTCAAACAAAACACGTCTGAAAGAATCCGAATAAATGCTAAACAAAAGAATAAAAGCTGATGACAGGAGCCTTTCTTCCTGATTAAATGGATAAATTTCGTTCCTTTTTGATTTGACGCTTGATGAAGATTGGTTGTGTGGCCCTGATTAGAGTGAAGGAAATACATCTTTTTTAAATTCCAATTTTTTATTGTGGAATATTGATTTTGAATTTGAAAGACAACACAAAACAGCAATACAATACAAACAGAAACCAACTGAAGGTGCATGAAAATATTAAACATTTGAAAAACAATTTTGCTTAAAATAAAATTAAAAAGGAAATATCAGAAGCCACAGCATCGCACATTCAATCCAACGAGGGAGAATCATCACTTTATGGCATGACCAGTCCGGCATGCCCAGGTATCTTGCCAAAGCGACTACCTACCTTGAACGCCGGACGGACAGACGGACGACCAGCTTCGAATTTGATATATTCCAAAGCGAATCTTGCTATAAAAAAATGAACAAAGTTAAAGGGTGAACAAGTGCATTTCTTTTATATATCGATTGTGGTCACCTGTTGTTTTTTTTTTTCTAATTCGGGGCCAGGATTAGGGACCACCAACATAGACAGCCTTTAAAGTGTAAAGGCAGATACGCCTTGGTTGCCTCTTTCTATATATTTGAAAAATTAAAAAAAGAAACCATAAAATATAACAAAATACTGGAATGTATTAAAAAAAGGCTACTATATACTTACGAACATACCATACGCGAGCTTTGGGGAAGATTATCCTGAAAATAGTGGTGAAAAAAAAATATGGTAATTAAAGATATAATTTTCTGTAAATAGGTTGAAATGTATTCGGCGTAAGGAATATTTTAGGAAGGTGGTAGGGATGTGGTGAAGGAGAGAAAGGGGTAGGTCAGATTAGGGACACAAAAATGTGTCATGGCGAGAAGGAATCTCGGCGGGTGGGAGTTTCCTCGGCAGGTTAACCGTCGAGCTTTAGCCGCGCAAAACGCCAGCATACCGGCAAAGCCAATCAACGAACATAAAATATAAACATTTTCAAAACATCGGCAGTTACAAAATGGCGCCCAGAACGTGGGGCCCGAAATATGTATCTATAGTCCTTTTTATGACAATAATTAATGTCCTTTCCGTGTTCTTTAATGAGTCCCTTTTAGGTAATTTTGAGAGTCCCTGTCGCGTTGCTACATCGAAGATACGGAAGGAAAACATCAATTATTTTTCATAAATTAAATATGGTAAGATTTCTTGGTCTAGTGGCTTAGTCGTTTGGTCTTTTATCTAGACTTCTAATTGCACTAGTCCCAAAAATTCTTGTCATATTTTATTCAACTCAATAGTTCATTTTAATTCCCATTGTTTCCTTAGTACTTAACAAATTCTTAAATTATTATTCACTGACATTTTTGGAGTCCCGTCCAATCAAGCCATAATAAGCTAGGAGACGCGCTGCTACACAAATGGACATGGAGAAGAATTTAAGTGTTTGGAAAATACTAATATAATTAACACATTAGTTTCTGTATTTCTTGTAGTTGAACTCACCTAAATATCTGGAAAATAAGAGAAAACCTTTATTAAGTGTTTTTTTTTTTTTTGATGGAAGCAGTAATTTGACTTACTTACCTCTACCTTTATCCGTAATCCCACCACCTGACTTAACTTTTTTATATCCATTGGAATTCCGTTTAATTTTTTGATATTCACATATAGAATCATTTTTTTTTTAGTGACTGTAAAAGTGTTAAATAAAATTTATTTATTTTTTTTTTGCTTTTGCGTAAGAGTATTTTTAGCATATATTGCGTGTGCTATAGTGCAGATAGAAAGTGAATTCGTATAGTATTTGAATTAGCATATGAATTAGTGAGATTTTCCTTTTACTTAGTTTTGAATCTACGTAACTTTTTCAAGATGGTAAACACTAGGTCAACAGATAGAGATTCAGCAAGTAGGCCAATTCTAGTGCAGGGTTGCACAGTTACCACTACAATTGTTCCTACAGCTCCAACTGTAACCACGGCCACGTACGCTTTCCCCACTCCAGTGACAACAACTGTTGCAGCTAGTTCGTCAACTGCACCACCAATACCATCATGGTTTAGAGACGGTACCCATTCCCTTAATGCATCTTTTTGGTCGCATGGCAGTGTTCCATCGCCAGAGTACAGCATGCTCACAGGTTTGCAGCAGCCGCCACCTGTTAGACCAAGCGAACCAGCTGTGAGTACGGGAGTCCGAGAAATCATCAATACAGCTGTTGATCTTGCAAGACATCAGTTCCGTCAGGAAGAAGAGGAACGAATGAGAGTGTGGATACCCCAGATCGTGGAAGCCACGAGACGCTCTTTAGGGGTTTATGGCGAGCAACCCCCGTCAACTGTCCATCCAGCCAATTGTGGTTTGCCTTCAGCGAATGGCCCCACGCAAGTCCGTCTACCTATGGATGTGGGATTTCCACCAACAAGGCGCTTGGCTTCTGATTCTGTGGTCCAACAACCTGTTCCAAATACAACCACCTCGTATTCGCCGTATCAACCAAGCAAATGACCCCAAGCTACTCACAAGCTCCATTACTAGCGCAACCCCCACCACCTGTACCGCATTTTTCCGAGCATCCACCAGATCAAAGAGGGGTTCCACAGTCGGCACGACCGGATCAGCAATCACAATCGACATATAGGCTACCGAATCCTGTAAATATGGGAGTAAGGTCGGAAGTATACGATCCATATGGTCCCAGAGCTACAGCCAGTGCAAATTCCGAGGCTACCGGACGTCTGAATTTGGCCAAATGGGGAGTCAGTTTTGATGGCACCGATAAGACAATGAATGTCCAAGAATTTATATTTAGAGTGGGAGAGCTAAAACGTGATTACAATTGCCCTGAAGAGGAATTTATAACCAAGTTCCACCAGCTGTTGGACAAGCCAGCTTTGGATTGGTATTGGAACCACAGAAAATTTAACTTGAAAAATGTAACTTGAAGCCATCCTTAGCGCAAATGATCTTCTCCGCCCAAATTAGAGATTTAGGAGAATTCTATCGGCAAGTTAAAAGAGCTGAAAGCCTGATCGCCAATCACAGACAGCAACAACAAAGATTTAAAGAAAAGAATCTCCAAAAGAAATAAAAATCTCCCTGCTATTTCCTTCGATAACATTCAACATTCCGATGCCAAAAAATGTGCAATGCTGTTCTGCCGCCAATTCATTGAGCATCCATCTTCGCAGAACAGGACCAAGCGAGCAGTTATCCGGAGATCCAAGAATCTTAAAAGAGACTTGCAGCCACTATCATTTACATCCAGCGAGGTAGAGGCAATTATCTCCAAATCCAAACCATCCAAAGCCCTTGGTCCAGACGGCATATCCATGTTCATGTTAAAGAAGCTTGGAGCAATAGGGCTGGGCTATCTGACCAAAGTCCTCGAGTTATCGATGTCACAGTTGGTAATTCCTGACATTTGGAAAGTTGCCGGATTATTCCAATCCTAAAACCTGATAAATCCGCTACTAATGGGGAATCCTAACGCCCGATTTCTCTGCTGTCACCAGTAGCCAAGGTTTTAGAGTCTCTATTGCTTCCGTCCCTGAAACAGCATTTCGTTCTTGCTCCCCACCAACACGGTTTCAGGGAATCATATAGCACAACAACGGCTTTGCAAGAAATTACTTCCAAGATTGCGAATGGCCTCAATCAGCGACGACCACCTGAACGGACCATTGTGGCAGCTTTAGATCTGTTCAAGGCGTTTGATACGGTCGATCATTCCGAGCTGATTTCCGATATCACAAATTCCACCCTTCCGTGTGATATCAAGCGTTGGCTTGCCAACTACCTTAATGGGCGGCAGGCCTTCGTTGAGTTCCGTGGCCAAAAATCCAAATATCGCAAGATCAAAATGGGAGTACCGCAAGGCGGTCTCATTTCTCCCATTTTGTTCAACATGTATCTTGCGAAACTCCCCATTCCACCACCAGATGTTTCAGTGGTGTCGTACGCCGATGACTGTACGATTATTTCGTCCGGCGTTAACATTGACGACGTAAGTGCAAGAATTTCCAACTATCTAGCCACCATCACAAACTTCTTCCGGGAGCGCAATCTAAAATTATCCACAGCAAAGTCTACCGTGTCACTTTTCACTTCCTGGACGCGAGAAGTCAATCTAGAACTTGACATTTCCGTTGAAGGTAGGCGCATCCCCACCGTCCATAATCCGAAAATCCTTGGGGTGGTCTTCGATAGCCTCCTTCATTTCTACTCGCATTCCAATTACATCAACCAGAAGGTGAAAGCTAGGAATAAAGTTCTGAAAGCTTTGGCTGGCACCTCCTGGGGCAAGGATAAAGAAACGCTGGTAACGACTTATAAGGCTATAGGTCGTTCCATCCTGAATTATGCTGCCCCAGTCTGGACTTCTTTCCTTAGCGACACACAATGGAGATCATTGCAAACTTCCCAAAATAATGCACTCCGAATTGCAACCGGGTGTGTCCAGATGACGAGCGTCGATCACCTCCATGAGGAGACCAGGATGCTGTCAGTCAAGCAACATAATGTGTTGTTGACTAGACAGTTCCTGCTGGCATGCTTTCTGCCGTGTCATCCTAACCATCACACTGTGATGGCAGATCCACCTCCGCGACACATCCGCCAGGACTTCAGGCGCTATCGTGATGACATCCAAGACGTCATTCCATCGGACGTCAACAGATTGTCGATAGCGAACGCGATGAAATCCGTGCATCAACTGGCGGTCTCCGATGCCATAAATGGCTACAGATACAATAAAGTCCTACAACAACATCCTCATGCAATTTCGGAAAGTGAAAGGCTTCTTCCTAGGCAAACCCGTTCAATTCTGGCACAACTAAGGTCCGGATACAGCAATGTACTCAACTCGTATCGAGAGCGCATTGTCCCCGGAACCCTAAACAGGTGTCCCTCCTGCCAGCAAAGCCCTCACGACACACACCATTTATTCAATTGTCCGTCCGAGCCTACGAGTCTATTGCCCATAGACTTATGGCTAAAGCCATTAGAGGTGGCACAATTTCTCCGGCTACCCTCTTCAAATCCGAATTCCTAATTAATTAATTAATATATTTTCCTTCTTCCGTTTTCTTCTATCAACATTTTCAGGAAAGAACTTTCGTCAACAGCCAACCTGTTACAACAACAACAACAAAGATTTAATTTTCCACAGAGGGTGCATGAAATTGAGTACCAAGAAGAAGAATTCGGGGGAGAACTGCAAGTTGATGCGATGAACGCACAATCGAGATTTAAGTGTTGGAATTGTGGTGTGGACGGTCATAATTGGATGGACTGTAAAGCGCCACGTAAACTTTTTTGTTATAGGTGTGGTCATGATGGTGTTACGGTGCTAGATTGTCCAAAATGTCCAGGAACCCGCCTTACACTGGGCAGGCGAGGTCCACTCCAGTATAAGCCCAGAATCTCAAAGTGAATTTATATTTAACTCTAATGTAACAATTCTAAAAAAGCAGGTAATACCAGAAAATCAAGTGAAGTCACCAAGTAAATTGCGAGAGTTGAAACCTCTTCATATTAGAGTTAAAGAATACAGTGAGGCGAGGGAGAGAATTTTTGGTAAAAGATCTAATAAAGTAAAGAAAGCTAGAGAGCGGTATAAGCGGAGGAAAAATCTTAGGCAGGAGATAGCATCGGCTACCCTATATGAGGGAGAGGATACCCGACTGTACACCAAATTAGCTATCAACGGTCAGGAGGTGGAAGGGTTACTCGATAGTGGAGCTACCGTTTCATGCCTGGGGAAAAATTGATTAGAATTTGTGGAAAAAACTGGTTTGGCTATCAGTCAGTTCCAGGTTGACGGTTTGTCTCTCCACCAAGTGAGTCTTTGTGATGAAGCCAACGAGATCGAGGATGTAAAAACCCATACCTTGTCTGAAGAGCAACAGCTACGGTTGCAATTCGTGAAAGACAAGACCAAGTATGGGCTGGGAAAAACAAATGCTGAGGTCCATTCAATCGACACTCGTGATGCAGTCCCGGTGAAGGATCGTCATTACCCGGTGTCGCCGGCTGTGCAGAAACTGATGTATGCGGAATTGGATAGAATGCTTGATCTGGGAGTCATTGAGGAAAGCGAGAGTCCATGGAGTCACCCGGTAACTCTAGTCCGAAAGGGCGAAAATAATCGGTTATGCCTGGACGCTCGTAAACTCAACGCGCTTACAGTCAAGGATGCCTATCCATTGCCGCATATTGAGGGACTACTCAATCGGTTGGGGGACACATATTTTATATCCAGTGTCGACCTGAAGGATGCGTTCTGGCAAATCCCATTGGACCCATCTAGTAGAGAGAAAACAGCTTTCACAGTTCCTGGGAGACCACTTTATCATTTTACGGTCATGCCTTTTGGTCTGTGGAAGTCGAAGTTCTGCTTCAAAGAGCTCCGATACTTGGGATACATTGTTGGAGGGGGCAAACTAAAACCTGATCCGGCAAAGGTGGAAACCATAGTGGGGTTCACAGTCCCAAAGTCAGTAAAACAGGTGAGAAGTTTTATGGGTACAGCAGGGTGGTATCTGAGGTTTATTGCCGACTTTGCCACCATTGCTGCTCCCATCTTCGAGACCCTAAAGAAAGGGAAAGTGTTCGCCTTCTCAGAGGAGGCCAAAAAAGCCTTTGAAAGGCTAAAACGGGCTTTAATAAGCAGTCCGGTGCTCACACATCCGAATTTTTCGAAACATTTTTACGTACAGTGCGACGCCTCGGATTTAGGTATAGGGGCAGTACTTTTTCAAAAAGATGATGAAGGGGGAGAACACCCAATTGCGTATTTTTCGCAGAAGCTGACTTCCGCTCAGAGGAACTATTCGGTAACTGAAAGAGAGTGTTTGGCAGTGGTGTTGGCCATACAAAAATTCAGGCCATATATCGAGTTGATGCCATTTTCAGTTATCACCGACCACAGCAGTTTAAAATGGTTGATGTCACATCGTGATCTGAGCGGAAGGTTAGCGAGATGGAGCTTGCAGTCGCAAGCATTCTCTTTTGATATAGAGCACCGGAAGGGAACCCAAAATGTTGTCCCGGATACCTTATCGAGATATGATATGGAAGCCATTTCTCTAGATGTGGAGTCTTTGATTGACCTGGAATCGCCCGCTTTTAAATCAGAAGGGTATTTAGATTTGGTGGCTAAGGTCGAGGAGAATGCTTCTCAACTTCCTGACCTGAAGGTAATGGATAATTTGGTGTATAAGCGAACTCGTTTTTATGATGGTATCCCACTCAACGAGGACTTCGCCTGGAAGCTGTGGGTACCTGCTGAACTAACGGGTAAAATAATTGAGAACGCCCATTGTCCACCACAAGCTTCTCATGGAGGTTTTCATAAGACTTTACGTAGAGTAAAAGAATATTTCTTTTGGCCAAATCAGAATGTTCAAGTAAGGAATTTTGTTAAAGATTGTGTTGTTTGTAAAGAAACGAAGCCGGCAAATACAACTCTTCGTCCGCCTATGGGTTCCGAAGCATTAGTAGATAGACTGTTTCAACGAATCTATATAGACTTTTTAGGTCCGTACCCAAGAACCAAGACAGGCAATGCATTTATTTTTATTGTGGTAGACCACTTATCTAAATTTGTACTGTTAAAAGCAATGACCAAAGCCAACACGAAAAGTGTAATTAAATTTTTAATCTGTGAAGTTTTTCATAAGTTTGGTACCCCCGAAACAATAGTTTCGGATAACGGTAAGCAGTTTGTAAGCAAAGAATTTATGGAAATGATAAAAAATTTTGGGATTAATCATATCCGGACTCCTTTTCACTCTCCTCAAGCGAATGCTTCGGAGAGAGTGAATCAGTCAATTTTATCTGCCATTCGAGCATATTTAGGAGAAGACCACCGTGATTGGGATCGGAACTTATCCGATATTGAATGTTCTCTGAGGTCGTCTGTACATAGCTCAATTGGTGTCACTCCTTACTTTGCCCTTTTTGGAGTCAATATGATATGCCACGGAAGTATTTACAAGTTAGCAAGAAAACTAGAACTCCTGAATGATCCAGATCTGGCAATAGTACCAACAGCGATAAAACAAGATTTAATTAGAGAAAAAGTAAGAAATAGTTTGCATCAGGCTTTTTTAAAAGGTGAAAAATCTTATAACCTTAGATGTCGACAGGTTAAATTTATTCCCGGCCAAGAAGTTTTTCGCAGGAGTTTCAAGCAAAGCGATTTCAAAAATAATTATAACGCGAAGCTTGATAAAAATTTTTTTAAATGTCGAATCAGGAAGCCCATTGGGAAGTGCCTCTATGAAGTAGAAGACTTAAAAGGAAATTCGATTGGTGTTTTTCATGCCAAGGATTTGAAACAATAATTTTTATAATAAGTCTTGATTTAGATTAGGCGAGTTTACTTGCGGAAAGTCTTTGTTTGTAGGAGAGAGGGGCAAGGGGTATAGAAATGAAAAAAAAATTGCTCATACCGACAATTTTCTGGCAATTCGTTTTGTGTATTTCGTATTTGTTGACATTTTATATATATTTAAATGTGAAAAAAACAAAAAATAAAAAAAAAATGTGGAAACCGAATTGCCTTGTATAGACGCATGGAGCAAGTTCAAAAGAGAACGATAAGAATTGCCGCAAGTAAACTCGCCTAATCTAAATCAAGACGTATAGAAATGAAAAAAAAAATTGCTCGTACCGACATTTTTCTGGCAATTCGTTTTGTGTATTTCGTATTTGTTGACATTTTATATATATTTAAATGTGAAAAAAAACAACAAATAAAAAAAATTTTTGGAAACCGAATTGCCTTGTATAGACGCATGGAGCAAGTTCAAAAGAGAACGATAAAAATTGCCGCAAGTAAACTCGCCTAATATAAATCAGGACTAACATAGTTTTAAAGCAATCAGCTCTGAATATAAATTATTTATCAATTTCTTTTTCATTTGTTTAGTTTTTTTAGGGATTCAAACATTGAAGTACTAGAAGTACTAGTACTAGAAAACAAAATATGCATTAAAATATGGGTAGAGATGAAATTTGTTTTGCCAACTGAATTTAAAAACGTAATCTATACATCTCATATTAGTTATATCTTCAGCAAGTTGAATTTTAATCATTATTTAACCATCTCTTTTTCACTCAAATATTGAATTTGGAGTGAATGAGTATTCAAATTATTTAATTTCTCTTCGTGGCTCTCAACTTGAATTTGTTGGTACCGACTTTTTAAATTGATGACTAGTTCTTGACTAGTAGCTATTGGAATTCCCTTATTCGTTTTTATATGAGTCTGCTGCTGGTCAGCTATCTCATGGGTCAATTCCCAGTCAATGAATTATTACATTTATATTTTTTTTTATAAATGAATATTAAATATATATCAATAATAAATTGTCTAAACTACGTTTTCCTTTACTCACCTGAAGTCATCCAGAGTAGGGACAAATCATTCCTTTAGTTTGAAGTCAGCAATACCTAGAATGGAATAAGAGTTTTATATTAGATACATTTTAAGAATAAATTATAGGAGATTACTAACCTGAATTACTACTTACGAAATCCAAATATGCTTATAATCCAAGAGCGTATGGTGCAAATTTCTCGTAGTGTTAGACCATGGAAGTATAGGGGAAATATGTGAATTAGTAGAGTATAAGTAAAGGCTTATAAGTTGAATATAAATATATAATATGGTGAGAGTGCTATGCAATCTCAAGCCAGAACGACTTACGCGAGTATTTTAACCTAATTTCAATTTCTTTTAATCTGAGAAAAATCATATTTATTTCATTGGATAGAATCTAAACTATGTTTTTTTATTAATCTTTAAATACTCTATATATTATAAAATAAATATTAAAAGGAGGCCGTAACTTACATTTTTGAATCGTAGATCCTGATCAGCAGATAGTTTCCGTCAGCGGTTTCTCTTTTGGTTTCTACGGATAGTGTGCTTGATAGTGGAGTTCCGAAATCTAGTCTACTTTGCACCGACTAGCAGGAGTCCGATCTTTTAGAATCAGCCAGCAAAAGTCAGAAAGTTGTAGTCAGAGTACGACAGAAAGCAACCCAGGCTTACCGACTCTAACTTTATGTCAACGACTCCCAAGCAGTCACGGTTGTGACTGTCCTTGACCTTTAGTGCACTCCCCCTTTATATACCCATTCGCATCTTTGGCACAAGGCAGGGGAGTGTTGTACACACGATCGCGGATCAGTCGAGATTCGAATTACGACGTTAGAATCTGGAAGCAGGGAAGACACGATCAAACTCACATTGATGAGTTTGAAATACTTGCGTATCCGACACCCTGACTAATGCTGGTGGTCTAGTTGATGGTACACCTGTAGTGGAGAAAGAAAGCAAAATTTGTCGAACTCACCCATTATTTTGTGATAAGCCATCCAAAATCTGAAAATATAAAAAGATAGAAACGCAAAAGATTATCACGCATAGTTTATTTCCTTTTGATCACTTTCGACTATTCCTTCCATTGCCGCAGTTTTTATTAATTTCGCTATTTCACAATATTGTTTCAATATTGCACAATTTTCGAGGAAAGTTTCACACAATTAATTTCAAGTTGGTTTAATCATCATGCAAGTTTTTTTATTTATTATATATTCGTTTAACCGTATAATTAGTTATTTCAGACTTTCACAAATTTCAAAAAGTTCCAAATTCCAAAAAGTTATTTATTTCAACACTTTGATTTAAATGTTTAAAAAATTGTGTATTAAACTTTATTTCCTTTAAAAATCCATGTACGTTTTGTAAAGCTTTATTAGAATCTGGATCCTCTTTATTTTGTCTTGGTTCATTTTAAATTAATTTTTATTAATATTTTCTTTTTAGTTTTGCTTAGGCTTTCTTTTTTTTCATAGTTATATTTTCATTTATTTTCACTTTTTGTTTTGATTCCGCAGTTTCCATTTTTAGTTTGATTCTTTTCATTCTCTTTCATATTTATCACTCAAAGTTTAGTACTATTTTTTTATCACTCATATTTTTCGAAAATATTCTAAGTTTTCTAACACTAGGTTTCCGCCAAACTCAAGTTTTTGAATAAGTGCAATTTTTCATTTTACTTTTACACTATATGCACCCATACACTTACACACACTGGATTGTTTAATTTCATTATATTACCGATTTATTATTAATATGAGTTTATAATTTTTATTATTCAATTATTTCTTGTTCTTTTCTATTAAATCATAATTTTCTTTAGAATTATTTCTTATTTTATTTTTCATTCATTATTTGCACTTGTAGTATTTTCACATACACCCGCACTGTATGTTTCCAATAGGATTTTTCATTCATTAATTTTCTACACTTTAAACACTTTTTCACAATCACTACACTCACTTACTACAATAACCCGACACTTTCACGTATTTTTATTTAATTATTTTAATATTCACTTTAATTTTTTTACACTCTGCTTACCATTTTATTTAATAATTTCTGCAAACTCCATTTTTCCGTCCGCCCTTGATCCAAGCCGCCAAATAATGTTGCCATTTATGCCATGTTCTGACGGGCATTCGAACAACGTAGTTCGCTCTCAGAAATACGTATATGAATTAACCCGTTCATACAACACTATTCTTAATTCATGTCATCAGAGTTTTTTATTTCAAACTTTTTGTTTCTTGTTTCACACCAAAATTGTAACATATTTGCGTGATTCACATATGGATCTAAATAGAAAAAATAATTCTCTTTCTCCTGACTATAATATCAACCCCTATCTCTTTACTTTTAATTCATGTTTTTCATTTTTTCTGAAAATATTGTTGTTTTCAATACATTTTTATATTTTCTCAACTCAAATGTCACATTTAAAAAATTGGAGAATTTTTGTTTGGGTTTCCCCACTTTTGTTTCTCGTTTTGTACGCTAATTAGAACCAAGGGGAAAGAAATGCACATTGCATTATGTAGACAACAAAATTAACATCGTTCTGCATATATAAAAACTAGAATATTGGTTACTTTTCATTCATCATTTTCAATTTTACTGAAAAAGTTTGAAAAATTTTGTCATGCTGTCAAAATTAATTTATTTTCGATAAATTCTCTCAATTGTTAGAGATGGGACAAAATTCTTGGTGATTCAGAGAGTGATTCGAATTGAACAACGTACAAAATTCGGTGTTCGCTCAGACAATTTTGTATGGGGAACTAAGTAATTACTTCATAATCTAGGGACGAACAACGAATGAGAGAGCGAACAACGCTCGTCTGTACATGGCATTAAGCGCCCCAACGCAATCATTCATAAACGTCAGTTGCCCATATGTTATAGTGCGCCACACTAAACCGTAACGCTTGGCGTATGACGTTATTCCTATACTCGGTTTACACATGGTAAAACCATATATGAGGTTAACCGTTTACACGTGGCAAATAAAACATGATGTTTAAATAATTAATTTTTGCTCAGAATTAATACTTAGGGTTGCCAGATCACAATAAAAGTAGGGATTTCGAATACCGATACTTTTAAAACCACCCCATATGGAATTTTTGAATTATTTTGTTTTTTTATATCTTTGTCGCACTTCTCCTATCCTTTGATAAGGATATCAGCAGGATAGTTGGCTTTGTGGGGTGCGCCTCTGTTTGCTATTGAGAATAAGAAGAAGCATGCATATTTACGATCATTCACAATAGTCAAACCATATGTTTATGAATAATGTCAAACAAAGCACGTCTGAGAGAATTCGAATAAATGCTAAACAAAAGAATAAAAGATGATGACAGGAGCCTTTATTCTGATTAAATGGATAAATTTCGTTCCTTTTTGATTTGACGCTTGATGAAGATTGGTTGTGTGGCCCTGATTAGAGTGAAGGAAATACATCTTTTTTAAATTCCAATTTTTTATTGTGGAATATTGATTTTGAATTTGAAAGACAACACAAAACAGCAATACAATACAAACAGAAACCAACTGAAGGTGCATGGAAATATTAAACATTTGAAAAACAATTTTGCTTAAAATAAAATTAAAAAAGAAATATCAGGAGCCACAGCATCGCACATTCAATCAAACGAGGGAGAATCATCACTTTATGGCATGACCAGTCCGGCATGCCCAGGTATCTTGCCAAAGCGACTACCTACTTTGAACGCCGGACGGACAGACGGACGACCAGCTTCGAATTTGATATATTCCAAAGGTAATCTTGCTATAAAAAAATGAACAAAGTTAAAGGGTGAACAAGTGCATTTCTTTTATATATCGATTGTGGTCACCTGTTGTTTTTTTCTAATTCGGGGTTGAGCTCAGGCCAGGATTAGGGACCACCAACATAGACAGCCTTTAAAGTGTAAAGGCAGATACACCTTGGTTGCCTCTTTCTATATATTTGAAAAATTAAAAAAAAAGAAACCATAAAATATAAAAAAAATACTGGAAT
This sequence comes from Musca vetustissima, assembly GCF_032173495.1. Lineage (NCBI taxonomy): Eukaryota > Metazoa > Arthropoda > Insecta > Diptera > Muscidae > Musca > Musca vetustissima. The sequence goes on from NW_026874973.1 coordinate 100,593, forward strand.
GTATTAAAAAAAGGCTACTATATACTTACGAACATACCATACGCGAGCTTTGGGGAAGATTACCCTGAAAATAGTGGAGAAAAAAAATATGGTAATTAAAGATATAATTTTCTGTAAATAGATTGAAATGTATTGGGCATAAGGAATATTTTAGGAAGGTGGTAGGGATGTGGTGAAGGAGAGAAAGGGGTAGGTCAGATTAGGGACACAAAAATGTGTCATGGCGAGAAGGAATCTCGGTGGGTGGGAGTTTCCTCGGCAGGTTAACCGTTGGGGAACAACTGTTTCTATACTTATAGGTTTGTGTAGTTAAACTACAAGCATTATTTTCTTTTCATTCTTTTTTTCAGCTTTTCTTTTTCTGGCATATTTCGGGTTTCCCAATATTTCATTAATTTATTTCAATTAAAAGCCCGGTATGATTTAGTTTGTTTTTGTACAGCCGTATCGTTTATTGGTTGGCAAGAACCACCCCTCATCCGGCGAGCTTTAGCCGCGTAAAACGCCAGCATACCGACAAAGCCAATCAACGAACATAAAATATAAATATTTTCAAAACATCGGCAGTTACACAAACAAACCAAGTAAACGCAGCTATTTTTATTTTGCCGAAATCCTGCCAGTCTTGTCATTTGGGAGCCAGCCGAGTTTAGGTTTATTCCTGGAAAATAACAAAAAAAGGACATTATGTGTGTCAAAATTAGCAGGGTACACAAAACATTTATTTTTTGTGTTCAAATTGGCATATGTATTTTACATATGACATAACCTATAAACAAAAAAAAAACACTTTTATTTTTTTCTTAAATCAACATCTTTTTATTATTAAACACCTACAAACGAAATAATAATTTGCAATCGTTGCCTTTTAATACTTTTCTTTGACTTGCAATTGAAATATTTTCTGCCAACAGTGTCCTTCATTCACACAGCTGATTTCCTAATGTTTCACATACGAAAATAGAGCGCGTCCTATTCGGAAAAAATACATATGTAATTGCATATCGTTTTGACACATTGAAATTTCCGTATGTTTCACATGACGAGTTCGATTTTCATATGTAAACAAGTGACAGCACATATGTAAAATACATATCATGTAAAAACACCATAAACAAACAACATCCATTAACAATTGTAACGATATATCGAGTAAATAGACACATCTATTATTGTTTTCCAACAATTTGATATATTAGGGTCGCACCTAAATTGCTGCATATGCGTACGATTTTATTCACCTCAAAAGTTAGATACATGTTTTTCAATTTATAATTTATAGTTTGTAGTTGTAAATTTATAGTATAAAATTTTATCGTAGAAAATTTTGAACATGACAATGCATATTTTGGTTTTTTTTGTTTTTTGAAAATATAATTGCAGTCATTGAAAATTTTGTTTTTCTATAAATGTAAACATTTTTCAGTCAATTAAAAAGGTTTTCATCCATTTTCGTCGTTTTCAATTGACACACATGTAAATAATAACCCCGTAATGGTGAGAAAGTCGATACTAAAATACCCAACGCAACGCAGGTACGGGCCTTAGTACTAAATGTGAAATTGTAATTTTTCTGCATCACCCTGTAACTTCGATAAAACTAATTGCTATTGCTATGTAGGCAGGTTTATGTCATAACTAATTCTAACTATAAGGCCGGTACCTAAATTCACTCGTATGTGTACGATTTTATTCACTGAAATGTTAAATATATTTCAACGTTGCCTATAATCCGACGGGGCGTACAGAAAAATTCAACTTCCCCACTTTTACAAAATGTTGTGTACGGCCGTATTACCCAAATACTTCGAATCCATATCTTCAAGAGAATAATACAAACATTTATTAAATTAATCCAAATATTTTGTGTTCACATTCGAAATTTTATATTTTGTTTTTTCTTTCAACAACAACAAAAAAACAAAAAATACGTTCTGTCAAAGTTGAAATTGTTCAACTTGAAATTTTGTTTTGACATTCATATATATAAATACATGTGTTCTACTTTTGTAGTGAAAAACGTCTAACAAGCTCGTTGAATTTTAGGTAGGTCTGTTTTGGGTAAAGTGGGCCACACACCTCAAACATGTGCGTTCGATCGGTGTGAAGCTCCTAGCCCACACACGTCAAACGGATCCACTAAACTCCATTTCATATTTATTTTTGAAGATAGACCGCGATAGTGATGACGGAAAAAAGACGAAATATTTTTATTCAATATAAATGTATTAAATACTTCTATTTTATTCCGGGAAAAAAACATTATTTATTATTTGCCACACAGTAGAATATGTGTAAAAAACATCAAAAAATCTTCCAAATGCATATGTATTGCATTTGTCCGCTGATCCGCACTCCACGAAATTTCGCAACAAATGAGATAATATCCACACACCAGGCCACAGACGTCAAACATGTGCGCGTCGCACAACGAAAAATTAAAAATTTTTAATTTCTTTCGATCGGTGTGCGCACCGGCAAATTGGTGTGAACACCGTACCACACACGTCAAACATTGCTTCGATTCACTCCGATCGAACGCACATGTTTGGCGTGTGTGGGCCACTTAACATTCATTAAAATAGAATGTTACCCAAAAATTGTCAAAATTGATACGATGTATTTTGAACTTTTTGTAAATAGAATTCCCTTCTCTGAAATATAGTGAGTGTAATAAGTATTTTGCCTCAATAAAAATTTTACAAAATTCTAATATATACGCTTAAAGCCAGCATACTAAAGATGTAAATTGAATTATGTATGATGGGATATGTTTGTGGACTTATTTAGATCTTATTTCTGCAAGAATCACTGAGATCTTGGCCGATATCTTCGAGACCAATAGGTCTTGGTCTCGAAGATATCGGCCAAAATCTATACCACACCAAAAATGATTATCACAAAAAAGTATTTTGCTTTTTATTATTCTTTTTGAAAAAATCATTGTATAACTTACGCTTTGTCTTTTTATAGTTACGATTGCGGGTAACCACATACTAAAAGCGATTTGGCGACGATTCCAATAAACCACGGCATTTTTTTCGCGAATATTTTCTCACATTTACGTTCAATACATTCTCCAGCAATATTTTATTTAATATTTGGTAATTTCTCGTACTAAACTCAAAATGAGAGTATTAAATTCAAAGATATGAACGGTTTTGTGGCAACAGAAATACATCTTATTTCGAAAATAAATAGATCGACCAGTTTATTCACTGCTGCATTTTATTCGCAACTGATGGTGTTAAACTGATGTAATATATTGAATGCGTCTTCGTCACCAGCTACCACAGTTTTTCAAAACGCAATAGTATTTGACGAAGAATGATGTTTTCTCCCAAATGCATGTACTGTTTTGTAGTTTCTGTTATTTTAGAACTGTTCATATCTTTGAATCTGGCCTCCTTATTGCTATTTTCATCGCATATATTGGTTCCTAGATCAATATTAATGGACCATAACGTTTTCAAAGTCTGAAAATGGGGTTTCGCGATATTTTTTTAAATAATTTGTTTGTCGGATTTTGATTTTAATAGTTTTTAAGGTCCTGTCCTCGCGATATATTTTGCAAAACCCCCTTTTTATTATTCTAAACTTATTTGGGATGTTTTGAAGCCGCGACGACTATATTTAATACTCTCATTTTGAGATTAGTACGAGAAATTACCAAATATTAAATGAAATATTGCTGGAGAATGTATTGAACGTAAATGTGAGAAAATATTCGCGAAAAAAATGCCGCGGTTTATTGGAATCGTCGCCAAATCGCTTTTAGTATGTGGTTACCCGCAATCGTAACTATAAAGGTGAGAATATGGTTATTTTATTTTAGTACGCGACGCATTGAATTAGGTTAGAGCCTGAAGAAATGAGCTTCATTCATTATTGAATTATTAACATGGGAGTTATTTGGTAATTGATTTTACATACAACACTAACGATGACTCATTATTGTATTTCTTTGTGTGTTTACTAATCATAGTTGTGTTTATTGTAAGAAAATGAAGAACTCTTCAAGTTCTAACGACATTTCTCCCAACGTACTAATAAAATCCGAACCATCAAACGGAATTAACAATTCTGAGAATATATTTTCGTCACCAAACTCGGCAAATGGCATTCCTACAGGAAACGTGAGCAAACGCCCAGCATCTTTAGACTTAAAGAACACAAATAAAAAACGGATTATTACTCCATCTCCGCTTGTTATTGAGTCTCCATCTGAAAACCACCAAAAACCCCCACCCTTAACAACTCCGGATCTTGACAAATTACTTCATTTTCTACCTACACCACAACCTGGATCGATTTTCCAAACAAAAACTGGTGCAGTTACCTCGGAGCAGGAGGCCTTTGGCAAAGGTTTTGAGGAAGCTTTACACAGTCTACATAGTAGCAATAATAAACAAATCCAAGTTAGCAGGACAAACTGTGGAAGTGATTCAATACCAACTTCTTTAAATTCAGTAACCACAAACGCGAACATTGGTACTGGAATGAGTGGTGGTTCATTTACATATACGGAGCTTGGTATGGTAATTTTATATTGAATTGACGATATGATATTAAAATACCTGGTTTACAGATTCATTTAACTCAATTCCTATTAAGGACGAGCCTCAACATGCTTCAACATCACCTCCTGTTAGCCCGATAGATATGGAGACACAAGAGAAAATAAAGTTAGAGCGTAAACGGCAAAGAAATAGAGTAGCAGCTTCCAAATGTCGAAAACGAAAACTTGAACGAATTTCTAAGCTTGAAGAAAAGGTGAAAATGTTAAAAGGAGAGAACTCGGATCTTGCGTCAATAGTTAAAAGTTTGAAAGAACACGTTGCACAATTGAAGCAACAGGTTATAGAACATATTGAATCTGGTTGTAGTATTCAAACTATGTGTACAAATGGAACTATATTGCTTCAGAATAAATAATTTTTTACAAAACAATAGTCATTAATTTAAACAGTACAAAACACAAGCTACATAATGTACAGAATAAATGCAATTAACTGGCACCTGTCAGAACACTTTTTAAGATGGGTAGCCCTTCTGATACTGGTTACATCAACCACATCAAGGGAAATCAGTACTTTCCAAGATATGTAATTCCAGAAATACCCACAATATTTGCATTACAAAGCCGAAGTGTTTGATATTTATACTACAGATAATCCTTTTGATGCTTATTACAACCACATTATTTTTTTGGGAAGAACTTCATACTTCCGGAAACTTAAAAAAATCTATATAGGGTAAACGCACCTAATTCCAGCATGTACCAATAGTCGGCATCTGTTTTATATAACTTCAAATAAGTAAAAAATCGTATAACTAAATATGAAAAATACATTGTATAATCTTCAATAACACTGCAACCTATCTCCGCAGAAAATTTAATCGAGATAAGTATATTTATTTAGTCAAAATTTGGCATTTGGTCAATGAGGGTTGTAATTTTTTGTTCTGATACGCAGTAAAATGGGTAAAGTGACAAATATAGATAAAAACGCTTGTTTCATATAATAAAGACACAAATATTTCGATATGCCATTTGTGTCAAAAGGAACTTAAAGGAAACCTATTAGGATAAATTAAGGGACGTACCTAATTTACTGCGCTCCGTACAAAAATACTCACCTTTATAGGGTTTGTTAGACGTCCGTATTACCAAAATACGCAAGGACTTTATTTGCATCTGTGCCAATTGAAAACGGCGAAAATGAACGAAAATATTTTTTTAATTGATCGAAAAAAGTTCACATTTATCGAAAAACAAATTTTTCAATGATTAGAATTCTATTTTCAAAAAACAAAAATTTCAAAATACGCATTGTCAGAGTTGAAAATTTTCAACTTTATATTTTTATACGCAATGCGTATTTGAGTAACATTCATTGAAATACATGTATTTAACTTTTGAGGTGAATAAATTCGTACGTATACGCATGAATTTAGGTACGACCCTAAAAGGCATTACGAGTCCATGCATAACCACAATTTTAATTTCATTAACGCTTCTACTAGTGAAATCTAACCAATCGTCGTTCTAACCAGTTTAGTGCAAAATTAAATGAAAATTTTGTTGCATATTTTTGGGCAAAAATGTGTTTGTATCCTTCACCGCACTGTGGCACAGGGCATTATGTCTTGGTAAATGTGTTTGCAACGACCAAAAAGAAACGAGATAGACCCATAGTTACTTTTTAGTATATAGTATGTACATAGAATTATTTTTCAGTCGATTTATGCATGTCCCTCCATTCATGTATTATTTTAAACAAATTACATGCCACCATTATGATCCGAACGGGATGAAATTTGGAAAAAATCCATCCAATTGGGATGAAATTTTATTTCCTCATAGACGAGTCCTATTGACATTGGTCAAAATCGGTTTAGATTTATATAGATCCCATATATTTTTCTTTATTTACACATTCACCCCTATTCCGTATGTCGTCGTCGACGACGTTTCTCTTTCGACATCACTTCGCATCGACATCGACATTACTTCAACACTGATTTGGTATTCTGTAGCACTCATGCGACGATGTCGACTATTTATCGATAATATCAATAAAAACAAAAATTTTGTTGCATATTTTTGGGCAAAAATGTGTTTGTATCCTTCAACGCACTGTGGCACAGGGCATTATGTCTTGGTAAATGTGTTTGCAACGACCAAAAAGAAACGAGATAGACCCATAGTTACTTTTTAGTATATAGTATGTACATAGATTTATTTTTCAGTCGATTTATGCATGTCCCTCCATTCATGTATTATTTTAAACAAGTTACATGCCACCATTATGATCCGAACGGGATGAAATTTGGAAAAAATACATCCAATTGGGATGAAATTTTATTTCCACATAGACGAGTCCTATTGACATTGGTCAAAATCGGTTTAGATTTATATATAGATCCCATATATTTTTCTTTATTTACACTTTATTTTGCATTAAGTATTGAATAGATTCATCAGACAACCACAAAAATATTTATGGTTGTTGGACAGTCAGTAATCGATAAAAAAGTTGACAGTCAAAAATGATAGTGTGTACACCGCATTACTGAATACCAAATCAGTGTCGAAGTGATGTCGAAAGAGAAACGTCGTCGACAACGACGACGACATACGGAATAGGGGTGATTATTGAGCACATAAATTGTTAATCAAATAATGTTAAAAATTATTTAAAACAAACACTATCGAAGAAAATGATAAGTTTAAAAGTTGATGCTGCTACCAGAATGGGCCAAAGTATTTTAAGAATAAATGTGCAAGATATTATTATGAGACAACCCTTATCAAATTTCGGAAGAAGAATTAAATAACTTGACTAGTACCCAATCAAGCCAAAATAATGATAATATTCGCCAAAAACTGGAAAATTTAGCACATGGAAAAAGATGCCTTTCGCAAAGAATATACTTGACTAATGGAAAAATTTGTAAATTAAAGAAACAGATTTTTTTAATCTGGCTGAAATAGTTTTAGCAGTTCCATCAGGTCAAGTGTCCTTAGAAAGAGCATTTAGTGAACTTTCCACAGCGGTAAAAATTAAGCAAATTGAATAAAAAAATAATATAACAAAGTTAATATCTCGTATGGAATTTAAGAAATATTAAATGTAATGTCTTTTTTATAAACTAGTTTTTTTTTGGTTTGAAGTCATTATACCCTACACAACTATGTTGTCAGGGTGTTATAGCTTTGTGCAGCCCCGAGAGTTTGTAACGCCGCGAAATATTGGTCCTAGACCTACATTTAAGTATACCGATCGTCATATCTCGACTAGCTGAGTCGATCTAGACATGTGTGTCCGTCCGTCTGTCCATTATAATTTGTAAACACGATACAGGCCACAGGATGTAGGATGGGTTCTGGCCAATGAAGACCCCTATTTTGGTAAAGATCGGTTAATATTTAGGGGATGGACCAAAAACTAAAATTTTGTCGGTTTTTCTGGTCGCTCTAGAGGCCGCAATTATGGTCCGAAAATCGTGAAATTTTACATGGAGAAGGGGATCGGGCCAAAGAATAAGCATGTATGTTTACATAAAGATCGTTCAATATTTAGCGGGTCAAATAGTCCCTGACTTTTGTGTGAAAACTAACAAAACAAAAACATAGACCCGAGAAGTTGAGAGTATTTCCAAGAGGAGTGGTTGACCTTTAAATTGATACCAATTACATTGTCGTATGTACTCTGACATAGGAGTTACACTTAAATATTTACAGGTGTTTACGTACTGAGATATTATTTAATAACCAATTGCCACACTGGAGGGCGAAAATATAGCGCTGATCGGTTTGAAATGTTCCATGAGGTTCCAGTTATGGTCAAGGACAACGCCTATAATATTCGGCGATGATCAGATAATAATTTTGGGATGAAGTGGACCGGAAACTTAATTGTTTTTTTTTCGAGTCGATCAATATTGTCCAGGATCTATATTCTACTTTGAATTACACCTTTTTATCAATATCTTTATAAAACTACTTGTACATTAGAACTTTTTTACCGGGTTAACCTACTTTATGAGAATTTATTTGACGTATATGCAAAGGAATTGACAATTGAAACCCAATGGGTTAACGAAATCCGGTTAAATGTAAACGTACTATAACGACATTTATATTAAAACTTTTTACCAGGTTAACCTACTTTATGAGGGTTAATTTGACATAAATACAATGGAATTGAATTTATTATTTTTTTAACTCGTTTGTGAATCTTAAGAAGTGTTAACAGTGTTTAAAATCTATTTTTGATTTGTCTGTGCTAATTGGTGTAGTGAGTTTTTTTGTGATAAATAATAAAAATCTATTTGTTTTCTAATTGGTATTCTGTGTTCCATTCCCTATTTGTTTCCCTTGCTACATTTCTTCATTTGTTTGTTGTAGCATTATACTTGCTTATTTTCTTATTATCTTCTCAAAACAGAGTTGCCAATAAGACTTTTTTTTGTAGAAATCAAAGGATTACGAATTCCAGCTACTTTTTTATAATTTTATCTTTTTTCAAATAATTAAATTAAACGTTTTTTACATTGAATTGTGTAACATCTCTAACGAAGATGAATTGTGCGTTACATGTTGGTTTTGTTTAAATCAGTGGCATGTTAAGTGTGCTCGTATCAACGCGAAAGTAGTTGATACTATTAGAGACAATGTTGGCGTTCGTTGGTGCTGTGTTCACTGTAGAAAACTTTCTGCCGATTTTTATAATTTTGTAAAAGACTTGCAATCGGAGCTTGTATCCATTAAGAAAGACTTTACATCATTAACAAGTCGTTTTGAAAAATTTTCGAATTTGTTTAATAAGTACCAAGAACTCGATGAATTTGTATCGTCACCGTCCGTTTCTGGGCAGAAACGAAAGCGGTCTTCGAAGAAGGCACCAACTAAAATGATGCCTATTCGTAAAGCCTCTGTTTCTGCTGCGAATACTGCATCACGAACAGCATCAGATAATATTGATAAAACTGATGCTGTTAATGATCAGACTTATGCCAGTGTCGCGTCTCATGCAACCATGGAAGCTAGCAAGGATGTATTGGAAGTGACAATACCTCATAACGCTACGAGTATTGATAACAGTAGTCTTGAGAAGACCGCCAAATCTACTCATAGTACACAGGTGTTGTCCCACTACCTACCCAAAGACCATTATCAATGGCCCGTGTCATGAAAATGGTTTTTGTGTCTAGGTTTGCGCCTGATACCTCGGCTGAGGATATAAATTACTATATCAAATCAAAAATAAATGGTAATTAATTTCTAAATAAATGGTAATTATTTTAGTTCATGATGACTAGACCTCGGATTTTTGCATATTTTTTATGCTTTATCCGATTGGACTCAAATTTTGTATTTAGGCGTTTCATGCTTTAATTGATCGATATTTGGGTCATGTCAAAAATATGCAAAAAATATGCAAAATATATGCAAAAAAAATGCAAAATATATGCAAAAAATATGCAAAATATGCAAAAAATATGCAAAAAATATGCAAAATATGCAAAAAATATGCAAAATATGCAAAAATATGCACGGTATGCTAGGTCGATATGCGATAAATATATGCAAAAAATATACAAAATATGCATTGTCGATATGCAAAATATGCAAAAATATGCAAAAATATGCAAAAATATGCTAAATATGCAAAATATGCAAAAATATGCAAAATATGCAAAATATGCAAAAATATGCAAAATATGCAAAAATATGCAAAAATATGCAAAATATGCAGAAATATGCAAAATATGCAAACATATGCAAAATATGCAAAAATATGCAATATATGCAGAAATATGCAAACATATACAAAATATGCAATCATATGCAAAATATGCAAAATATATGCAAAATATGCAAAATATATGCAAAATATGCAAAAATATGCAAAATATATGCACGGTATGCTAGGTCGCAATATTAAAGATAGAACTTTGAACTTTTGCACATATATTATTATTACTCCTAGGATATTTGGTATTGGAAATGGGATATATCGGTCCACGTTTTAGTATATCGCCATATAACGGTTATGGCGATATACATGTTTGCATGTTTTATACATATATTTAGCAAATTTTTCATAATGCCCCAAAAATCTAACAGTTGAACCATGAAACGCATACATACACAATTAGATTTCTATAGGTTAAAAATAAAGAAAGCACACAAATTCGAAAACTACCCTGATTTTTTTTTTTTTTTGATTAAAATGATTGCATTTGTGAAATATGTATTTGCATATTTTTGCCTATATTTTTCATATTTTTTGCATATTTCTCGCATATCGACCTAGCATACCGTGCATATTTTTTGTATATTTTGCATATGTTTGCATATTTTGCATATATTTGCATATTTTGCACATGTTTGCATAATTTGCATATATTTTGCATATGTTTGCATATTTTGCATATGTTTGCATATTTTGCATATGTTTGCATATTTTGCATATTTTTGCATATTTTTGCATATTTTGCATATTTTTGCATATTTTGCATATGTTTGCATATTTTGCATATATTTTGCATATTTTTGCATATGTTTGCATATTTTGCATATATTTTGCATATTTTGCATATGTTTGCATATTTTGCATATATTTTGTATATTTTTGCATATTTTGCATATGTTTGCATATTTTGCATATATTTTTGCATATTTTGCATATATTTTGCATATTTTGCATATGTTTGCATATTTTGCATATGTTTGCATATATTTTGCATATATTTTGCATATGTTTGCATATTTTGCATATTTTTGCATATTTTTGCATATTTTGCATATGTTTGCATATGTTTGCATATTTTGCATATATTTTGCATATATTTTGCATATTTTGCATATTTTTTGCATATTTTGCAAATTTTGCATATATTTTGCATATTTTTGCATATTTTGCATATTTATAGCATATGGACCTAGCATACCGTGCATATTTTTTGCATATATCGACCTAGCATACCGAGCATATTTTTTGCATATTTTTGCATATATTTCGCATATTTTATGCATATATTTTGCATATTTATTGCATATCGACCTAGCATATTTTGCATATTTTTTGCATATTTTGCATATCTCGTGCATATGCAAAATATGCAAATATGCAAAAAATTAAAAAATATGAACCCTTCAAATAATTCTAAATCCTTTGAAACGAATTTGTGTCCAATCAGAATTTCGATATCTTCATTATTAAAAAATATGCAAATATGCAAAATCCGAGGTCTAATGATGACATATTTTCAAGTTTGATATCGAAAGATTTTTGGCCTGCTAGAGCGCTTGTTAAAGAATTTCAGAAGAGTTGTCTATAAAAGATTTTTTTCCATGCACTGTGGTCTAAAAATTCTTCTGGCAACTGGTGGTATGGTATATATGCCATATCAGATGAAAAAAAAACTTGGAAATCATACATTTGATGTTTTTCATACAATAAATTTCCCCGGAGGTTTCTCCATGTTATCCCCAATACGATGCATTAAAATCCCCAACTAGAAATTTATTACTGCAGCATGTTAGTTTGCTTGAATCGGAAGAAAATTGTTTCTTTCTAGTAGATTTACAGCTGTTTCCAGGAAAATAACAGGAGAATATATTAATATATTTGTGACCTGAAGTCATCTTTATACTATATTTTCAATTATTTATATATTTAAACTAGGCAATAATAGGTGCCTAATATTCTTTTTCATCGGAATTGCAACACCGACACAGCTTTGCTTTTGTCGGTCGTTTCTGCAAAAAGGCATAATTTCTGTTTAACGCTATATTGCCGAAGGCGGTCATTTTGACCGCTTTCCAATTTCAAGTACAAAAAAATTTTGTATAAAATGACACAGCTTTTTAAAATTTGGTGACTTTTTGTACCACATAGAACTACGTTTATTAATCATAGTAGCTGCTTCCCCCTTCTTTCATTCCCCGTATTCACATGTACTATATATTTTGACCTCTTGTGAAATATTAAATAATCAAACTACTTTTATTATTGTATAAAGTAAATTCTTATATTACCAGATCACTAGAAACACAAACGAACACACAAATCGGAAAAAATAAATTTTATATTTCCAGTCGATTTCACTCTTAGAGTAAAACACTTTCACTTTTTCGAACATTTTGTCCGCGCTCTTATTTTTCAAAAGGGAAACTCGAGAGCCCTCCCACCGAAAACAAATAATAACAACGTTCTGTATGATTGTAATAAAAAAATAACTTAAAAACAATTTCTTTATACAATAAAAATTCTTTCAGAATGAGGTCATTTTGACCGATTTTAGGTAATATAGGTATATACAAAATTCCAGTCTTTCTAGTGTTAAATTGAGCAATCGTTTTCAGCCAGGTTTCATTTGTGAGACAGATATCAATATTTTGATTTTCACGAGAATATATTAGTTCGAATTTTTTGCTCCGATTTCATGGAGCGCAAGAGGTGTCATGAAATTACTCTCAATTGATTATTGTTCAATTTAGAAATTTGAAAACTAGGCTAGTGATGACTTCAAATTGGTCTGCTCAAATTAGCCATTAATGCTACGCTTCCATTCCATTGCGTATACGCCACGTTAATCCAGTTCACAAATCCAGTGGATTATATTGACTTAAACGGCATTTACATTAGAACTTTTTACCAGATTAACCTACTCAATGGAATTGACAATTGAAACCCACTGGGTTAACGAAATCCGGTACAATGCAATCGTACTATTATACGCTATGGAATTGACATTTGAGATCGAGTATATTTTGTAAATCTAAACGTACTTCTGATTGGCTGTTATGTTGAATTTGAAGTATTGCCATCTAATTTTGGCATATTTTCTAGATTTGAGTTCCCGAACTTTTCAAATTATTTTGTACTCTGAGAGCGATTTTGAAATGTTTCCCTTTTACTAGCTTTACTATTAAAAAGTACTGGAACAGACCAAAAGTTTGTTCGAAAACTCTTGTGTCGAACTTCATTTTGTATTAGCAATAGCTTGATCCTGGTTCATTTTATTGAACTGCTGGTAAATTGTACAGGCTCTTGTATCTTTTGGGCTGAAATGTTTCCCTTATTTCAACTTGCTGGACCATCGGTTGAAGTTGAATTGTGCTTATCATTACAATTCGCACATTTCACGATGGATTCTTTAGTCAGCTGTTTTATGATTTTCAACGCATTCACCGCAAAAGCTTTTGACGATGCAACGGTTCGAGACGTGGCCATACATCTGACAGTTGTGGGGCATTGTTAATTTGTTCCGATTTGGCTTTGGATACTCCTAACGGATTCTCCATTTATTAATATCAGATTACCCTTGCCGTAGTTCTTTAGGTGTAATGGACTTTCTATGGAAATCAGGGTGCGCAAAAATTCGCTCGCGAATGATTCAAAATACATTCTTTTCGTTTTTTGCTCATTTTAACCCTTTCAGTGTAAAAAAAAATTTTGTCGGAATAAAAATCTAAAATTTTCTACTTAAAATCATATGAAGGCACAAAGTTTAGAAAAAAATCAATTCTTTTTTTTAACCCTCGGACAGTTTTGTCTGTCTTTCAGCAAAAACAAAGACAGCAATTGTAACGGTACATAGGATAATCGAAAAATTGCAAAGAAAGAGAGTAATTTTAAATGTCGAATATATTCGACAAAAACACTGAAAGGGTTAAGAATGAATTTATGGCGATAAATTTTTTACCAAACGAACATTCGCCAAGGAATGGTCGCACACACATAAAAACGAGTGAGTGCACACAACAACGTTCGTTTCGTTTGGTGGTTGAAATTCTTTCTGTCATTCTCTCACGAATGAAAACAAACATTCCCGAATTCTCGCGAATGCTCAAAACGGCAACAACACACATTATTTCGTTGTTTGTGTGTGTTTTTATATTTTTGTTTGTTGTTTTTTTTAACAGTGCTGGCGAGAATTCTCGGAAATTTGTTTTTTGAGTTTTTCAAAAGAATGTTCTTAAGCAACAAATGCTCGCGAAAAAATAAATCGACGACGCTTGCAGCGAAATTTTTTCGTTCGTGAATTTTTCGTACAATGCGAACATTCGCGAGAGAATGCAAATGCTTGTGCATTCATTGTAACTTTATCATTCGCAATAAATTGAAAACATTCGAATTCTCGCCGGTGAGCATTCGTGAGAAAGAGCGTATTTTATCCATTCTTCGCATCCTGATGGATATACACTACATATGAGACATGTTTATGGATGCGGTCCGTTTTAATTACATTCGGCTCCAACTTTTTCAGATCTAGTAGAATTCCTTGCTGAGCCATGTACATATAAAATAATCAGCAGCAAGATATTCTTTAAGTCCTTGGTACATAGGTTTAAAATCAGCAATATTCGATAAAAAATAATTTTAAACCAACTCAAATTTTTTAGTCGAATAATAGCCTAGACAGACGAAAGTCTTAATTTGCATTAACAGCCTTAATTCAAATTAACTTGTAAATTATCCTCATTTTTATGTGTTGCTAATGCACAAAATCAAACTGAATTTATACTGAATTAAGCAATTTCAATATGGCAATGCTGTCAAAAATTAATTGTTTCTTGTCAAATTTATTTATATTGTTACGAATATAACTTTAGATTTAAGTTAATTTAGATAAATTCCGTTTATTTAAGAATTTGAATTGTAACGTAAATTTCTACTACGCAGTTTATTTGAATAACTTCACAACAACAACCACTGTATAGATTTTTCTACATCCTTCCATTTCCTCTTTCATTTTCTATTTTGTTATTGTCGTACAATTCTTGTTAAACGTCATTCCTCTTTCTTTGTTATTCCCTCGCCTGTATATGTGTTGTTGTTATTTTTCTTTGTTATTCCCTCGCCTGTATATGTGTTGTTGTTATTGTAAGTTTGTTTACTCAAGTTTGTTGTTGTTATTGTTACTCAATGTGTTTGTTGCATTGGTAGATTGTTCGTGATCTAGGTGTTACCAGATCGTCTAGAAACTTCTGTAGCGACAGGCAGCGCTCATATAAATAGAGGGAATGGAAAGGCAGTGAGTCAGTTGTGAATCAGATCGCGAATTGAAACCGTCGTGTAAAGTAAAGTGCAAAGTAAAGTTGTGTGAATAAAGTCATTGTAATAATCGTAATCTGAAAGAACCCGCGTTTTATTTGGTACGAATTTTATCGGGAAATAAAACAACGTATACACGGGATTAACTAAAATCCAAGAACGTAACAATTGGTGTCGGAAGTGAGATTACGATAGTACTACGATGAAGTTTAAGGATCTACGAGTGGAAGATTTGAAGAAGGAGCTCAATAAATTGGAATTGTCGTCTACTGGCAACAAGGCTGAACTACAAAAACGTCTGTTGGATGAGTTCGAGCGCCGTGGTATGAACATCGATACATATGAGTTTGACAGTAAGGATGAAGTGGATTTATCGGAAATGGGCGAATCCAACGGTGGAGAAGTCTCGTCAGTAGCTGCCAGGGGTGACGATTTCAGAGAAATGCTGGCTAAAATGTTTGAGGAAAATTCCAGAATGTTAGTAGAAAACACAAGACGAATGTTCGAACAGAATTCCAGAAAATTAGAGGAACTCAAGGCGGAGAATTGTAGAATGTTTGACGAAAATTCGAGAGTAATGAACGAGAAACTCGAGAACGTTTATTAATCATAACATGTACTATATATTTTGACCTCTTGTGAAATATTAAATAATCAAACTACTTTTATTATTGTATAAAGTAAATTCTTATATTACCAGATCACTAGAAACACAAACGAACACACAAATCGGAAAAAATAAATTTTATATTTCCAGTCGATTTCACTCTTAGAGTAAAACACTTTCACTTTTTCGAACATTTTGTCCGCGCTCTTATTTTTCAAAAGGGAAACTCGAGAGCCCTCCCACCGAAAACAAATAATAACAACGTTCTGTATGATTGTAATAAAAAAATAACTTAAAAACAATTTCTTTATACAATAAAAATTCTTTCAGAATGAGGTCATTTTGACCGATTTTAGGTAATATAGGTATATACAAAATTCCAGTCTTTCTAGTGTTAAATTGAGCAATCGTTTTCAGCCAGGTTTCATTTGTGAGACAGATATCAATATTTTGATTTTCACGAGAATATATTAGTTCGAAAATTTTGCTCCGATTTCATGGAGCGCAAGAGGTGTCATGAAATTACTCTCAATTGATTATTGTTCAATTTAGAAATTTGAAAACTAGGCTAGTGATGACTTCAAATTGGTCTGCTCAAATTAGCCATTAATGCTACGCTTCCATTCCATTGCGTATACGCCACGTTAATCCAGTTCACAAATCCAGTGGATTATATTGACTTAAACGGCATTTACATTAGAACTTTTTACCAGATTAACCTACTCAATGGAATTGACAATTGAAACCCACTGGGTTAACGAAATCCGGTACAATGCAATCGTACTATTATACGCTATGGAATTGACATTTGAGATCGAGTATATTTTGTAAATCTAAACGTACTTCTGATTGGCTGTTATGTTGAATTTGAAGTATTGCCATCTAATTTTGGCATATTTTCTAGATTTGAGTTCCCGAACTTTTCAAATTATTTTGTACTCTGAGAGCGATTTTGAAATGTTTCCCTTTTACTAGCTTTACTATTAAAAAAGTACTGGAACAGACCAAAAGTTTGTTCGAAAACTCTTGTGTCGAACTTCATTTTGTATTAGCAATAGCTTGATCCTGGTTCATTTTATTGAACTGCTGGTAAATTGTACAGGCTCTTGTATCTTTTGGGCTGAAATGTTTCCCTTATTTCAACTTGCTGGACCATCGGTTGAAGTTGAATTGTGCTTATCATTACAATTCGCACATTTCACGATGGATTCTTTAGTCAGCTGTTTTATGATTTTCAACGCATTCACCGCAAAAGCTTTTGACGATGCAACGGTTCGAGACGTGGCCATACATCTGACAGTTGTGGGGCATTGTTAATTTGTTCCGATTTGGCTTTGGATACTCCTAACGGATTCTCCATTTATTAATATCAGATTACCCTTGCCGTAGTTCTTTAGGTGTAATGGACTTTCTATGGAAATCAGGGTGCGCAAAAATTCGCTCGCGAATGATTCAAAATACATTCTTTTCGTTTTTTGCTCATTTTAACCCTTTCAGTGTAAAAAAAAATTTTGTCGGAATAAAAATCTAAAATTTTCTACTTAAAATCATATGAAGGCACAAAGTTTAGAAAAAAATCAATTCTTTTTTTTAACCCTCGGACAGTTTTGTCTGTCTTTCAGCAAAAACAAAGACAGCAATTGTAACGGTACATAGGATAATCGAAAAATTGCAAAGAAAGAGAGTAATTTTAAATGTCGAATATATTCGACAAAAACACTGAAAGGGTTAAGAATGAATTTATGGCGATAAATTTTTTACCAAACGAACATTCGCCAAGGAATGGTCGCACACACATAAAAACGAGTGAGTGCACACAACAACGTTCGTTTCGTTTGGTGGTTGAAATTCTTTCTGTCATTCTCTCACGAATGAAAACAAACATTCCCGAATTCTCGCGAATGCTCAAAACGGCAACAACAAACGTTCGTGAACCAATAGTTGCTGGACATGTGTTTTGTTATTCCACACACTTTCTGCTACACACACATTATTTCGTTGTTTGTGTGTGTTTTTATATTTTTGTTTGTTGTTTTTTTTAACAGTGCTGGCGAGAATTCTCGGAAATTTGTTTTTTGAGTTTTTCAAAAGAATGTTCTTAAGCAACAAATGCTCGCGAAAAAATAAATCGACGACGCTTGCAGCGAAATTTTTTCGTTCGTGAATTTTTCGTACAATGCGAACATTCGCGAGAGAATGCAAATGCTTGTGCATTCATTGTAACTTTATCATTCGCAATAAATTGAAAACATTCGAATTCTCGCCGGTGAGCATTCGTGAGAAAGAGCGTATTTTATCCATTCTTCGCATCCTGATGGATATACACTACATATGAGACATGTTTATGGATGCGGTCCGTTTTAATTACATTCGGCTCCAACTTTTTCAGATCTAGTAGAATTCCTTGCTGAGCCATGTACATATAAAATAATCAGCAGCAAGATATTCTTTAAGTCCTTGGTACATAGGTTTAAAATCAGCAATATTCGATAAAAAATAATTTTAAACCAACTCAAATTTTTTAGTCGAATAATAGCCTAGACAGACGAAAGTCTTAATTTGCATTAACAGCCTTAATTCAAATTAACTTGTAAATTATCCTCATTTTTATGTGTTGCTAATGCACAAAATCAAACTGAATTTATACTGAATTAAGCAATTTCAATATGGCAATGCTGTCAAAAATTAATTGTTTCTTGTCAAATTTATTTATATTGTTACGAATATAACTTTAGATTTAAGTTAATTTAGATAAATTCCGTTAATTTAAGAATTTGAATTGTAACGTAAATTTCTACTACGCAGTTTATTTGAATAACTTCACAACAACAACCACTGTATAGATTTTTCTACATCCTTCCATTTCCTCTTTCATTTTCTATTTTGTTATTGTCGTACAATTCTTGTTAAACGTCATTCCTCTTTCTTTGTTATTCCCTCGCCTGTATATGTGTTGTTGTTATTTTTCTTTGTTATTCCCTCGCCTGTATATGTGTTGTTGTTATTGTAAGTTTGTTTACTCAAGTTTGTTGTTGTTATTGTTACTCAATGTGTTTGTTGCATTGGTAGATTGTTCGTGATCTAGGTGCTACCAGATCGTCTAGAAACTTCTGTAGCGACAGGCAGCGCTCATATAAATAGAGGGAATGGAAAGGCAGTGAGTCAGTTGTGAATCAGATCGCGAATTGAAACCGTCGTGTAAAGTAAAGTGCAAAGTAAAGTTGTGTGAATAAAGTCATTGTAATAATCGTAATCTGAAAGAACCCGCGTTTTATTTGGTACGAATTTTATCGGGAAATAAAACAACGTATACACGGGATTAACTAAAATCCAAGAACGTAACAATTGGTGTCGGAAGTGAGATTACGATAGTACTACGATGAAGTTTAAGGATCTACGAGTGGAAGATTTGAAGAAGGAGCTCAACAAATTGGAATTGTCGTCTACTGGCAACAAGGCTGAACTACAAAAACGTCTGTTGGATGAGTTCGAGCGCCGTGGTATGAACATCGATACATATGAGTTTGACAGTAAGGATGAAGTGGATTTATCGGAAATGGGCGAATCCAACGGTGGAGAAGTCTCGTCAGTAGCTGCCAGGGGTGACGATTTCAGAGAAATGCTGGCTAAAATGTTTGAGGAAAATTCCAGAATGTTAGTAGAAAACACAAGACGAATGTTCGAACAGAATTCCAGAAAATTAGAGGAACTCAAGGCGGAGAATTGTAGAATGTTTGACGAAAATTCGAGAGTAATGAACGAGAAACTCGAGAACATTACAGAAATTATTGGAAGGAGAGTGGAAACCGTGGAGGTCCAAATTAAAGAGTTGGATAAGAAAGTGCAGTCGGTCGACGAGAAGATTCTGTCTGTGGATGAGAAATTTCTGGCCCACGACCACAGGTTTACGAATCTGGAGAAGAAAATGTCGGAACTGGAAATTAAAGGTGGTCCGGTGCGAGTTCCTGATAACACACTAAAAATCAAACCTCCTGTATTCGACGGCTCTACGTCATTCAATGTTTTCAAGTTACAGTTCGAGACAGTGGCTTCTAGAAATTCGTGGAACGACAGCGACAAAGCGGTTGCACTACTTCTGGCATTGAAGGGCAGTGCTGCTGATGTTATTCAGAGTATTCCTGTCGCTTCTAGAAACAACTATGAAGATGTTATTGCTGCACTGGAACGTAAGTACGGTGGCGAACATAAACAAAACATCTACCTTATGGAATTAAGGGGAAGAGTACAGAGGGCAAACGAGACGTTACAAGACTTTGCAGCTGAGGTGGAACGTTTGGTGCTAATGACGTATCCAGGAGAGAATCATCCATTGGTGGACCGTATGAAAATCGAAACCTTTGTGAATGGCATACGTGACCCTGAGATTAAATGTGCAACATATGCGTCACCAAAAGCGTCATTTGCCGAAACAGTGTCGTTTGCCCTTGCCCAAGAGACGGCAAGAATAATTGTTAAGCCCCAGACCCACAAGATTCGCCAACTGGACACCGAAGGTTTCGAACCCAAATCTCTCGTTAACTCGATCGAGGACGCCATGAGGCGGGTAATAGAGGAAACAAAGATGACTAAGCCCAGGATTAGATGCTACAACTGCGATAAAGCCGGTCATATTGCGCGCGGATGCAGAGCTAAGCGCAAACGATCCAGGTCATCGTCACCACCTCCAACGAAAGATGGTAGAAGAATGGCTCAACAGTCCACCAATGAGTCACCGTTAAACAGAATCGAGCACAGAGAAGGCGGAAAACACGGTAATGCTGATGCCCTGTCTCGTCGGCCATGCAAGGTAGAATACAGCCAATGCTCAAAGGCTGAGTGCAAAGAGAATATCGTGGATGTCCGACGATTGCAGTTTGAGTCGGGAGAAGATTGGTCGACGGAACAACGAGGGGATCCCATTCTGGGCAAAATAATTTCGGCCATAGAAACGGCCAAGCGACCTAGTCGCAAAGAAATTACCTCCGAAAGCCCTCTTTTAAAATCCTATTGGGCCCAGTGGGACAGTCTGCTTATAAAAGATGGTTGCCTATATCGCAAATGGGAAAGTGAGGACGGTAAATCTCACCGGAATTTGATCGTCGTCCCAGACTCCAAAATAAGAGATGTCTTGTCGGAGTTTCACGATGGGCCAAGTGGAGGACATCTTGGCATAGCAAAGACCGCTGAAAAGGTAAAGCAGAGATTCTACTGGGTCGGCTGTCAAAAATCCATTGCCGACTGGATCGCCAATTGTGAAAGGTGCATAAAAGCTAAAGGTCCAACACGGAAGAGTCGAGGCTACATGCAGCAGTATAATTCAGGAGCCCCTTTTGAAAGAATCGCAATGGATGTAGCTGGACCGTTCCCCACAAGCGACTCTGGGAACCGTTATGTCTTAGTGGTCATGGATTACTTCAGTAAATGGCCGGAGGTTTATGCTATCCCAAATCAAGAAGCCAGGACAATTGTGGATGTGTTCAGCAAAAATTGGATTTGTCGCTATGGTGTTCCATCTGAGGTTCATTCCGATCAAGGTAGGAATTTTGAATCAGCGATCTTCAAGGAAATGTGTGACTCCTACGGAATTAAGAAAACCAGAACGACGCCCCTACATCCACAATCAGATGGCATGGTGGAAAGATTCAATCGCACCCTTGAAGAACATCTACGGAAAGTGGTGGACAGTGGCCAACGAGACTGGGATGAGCATATTCCAAAGTTTTTATTGGCTTATAGATCGGCCATTCATAATTCCACATCCCGGACCCCAGCCAAAGTTCTGTTCGGAAATGAATTAAAGCTACCTGGCGATTTGATATTCGGTGCTACCCCAAACGACGATGTGAACCAAGATGAAGACAGCCAAAACTCTTTTAGTAAAGTCCACGATGCAGTCCGACATCGAATAAAAATGGTTAGCAACCGCATGAAGGCAAGGTACGATCGAGTGGCAAATACCGATGGGTTTCAAGAAGGGCAACTGGTACTATTGTTCAACCCACAACGAAAGAAAGGACTATGCCCCAAATTGCAAACGCACTGGGAAGGACCCTACAAGATTGTCACGAAAATAAATGACGTCGTTTATCGCATCCAGAGGAGCGACAGTCCCAGGTCGAAGATGAAAGTTGTACATTTGGAGCGGCTGACCCCCTACGGAACGGGAACTGTGCCTATTCGGGACGAACAGGCTTAAGCGGGGGGCAATGTTACGAATATAACTTTAGATTTAAGTTAATTTAGATAAATTCCGTTAATTTAAGAATTTGAATTGTAACGTAAATTTCTACTACGCAGTTTATTTGAATAACTTCACAACAACAACCACTGTATAGATTTTTCTACATCCTTCCATTTCCTCTTTCATTTTCTATTTTGTTATTGTCGTACAATTCTTGTTAAACGTCATTCCTCTTTCTTTGTTATTCCCTCGCCTGTATATGTGTTGTTGTTATTTTTCTTTGTTATTCCCTCGCCTGTATATGTGTTGTTGTTATTGTAAGTTTGTTTACTCAAGTTTGTTGTTGTTATTGTTACTCAATGTGTTTGTTGCATTGGTAGATTGTTCGTGATCTAGGTGTTACCAGATCGTCTAGAAACTTCTGTAGCGACAGGCAGCGCTCATATAAATAGAGGGAATGGAAAGGCAGTGAGTCAGTTGTGAATCAGATCGCGAATTGAAACCGTCGTGTAAAGTAAAGTGCAAAGTAAAGTTGTGTGAATAAAGTCATTGTAATAATCGTAATCTGAAAGAACCCGCGTTTTATTTGGTACGAATTTTATCGGGAAATAAAACAACGTATACACGGGATTAACTAAAATCCAAGAACGTAACAATATTTATGAAAATAAAATTAAGAAATGAAGGCAACCATTTTTTAAATTGGTAGCTGTTTTGCTAAGATCATCGTTGCTATCCCTCCTTTATGTCATGTATCTATTTCCTAAAGATGTAATCCCGAAAAATATCGAAACAAATATAAGAAATGTTCATCCTACACACAGACAAACAATTGTTTTGAAGCAAAAAACAGTTTCGTAAATGCAGAAACTCTCGTCTGTCAGGGGTAAGTATTAATTCAAATTAAGAAATTTTTAATGCAAATTAAGGCTGTCGTCTGTCTATGGTATAAATCCTATATTTTAAAAATTCTACACAATTCATGTATTCGGACATGTTCTGGGATTCACTTCAACGGAAGAAGTTGCGTGCAAGGCCTCATGGTTCAATAATAAAATATAAATTATAGAAACAAAATAAAATTGCCGACGGCAGATCCGCGAAGTGTTGATTGTGGCTGCCGGCAAATAAAGAATGAACCGGATATGCTTGGCTGTGGGCTACGTTGCCAGTAAACAGAGTTGCAAAAATATGTAAGTAAAGTGTGCTTGTTAGTGGTAACGTAACGCATTCCATGACCCTATTAAAAATACAACACTGTAATGAGCGTAATAGGTCAAAGCAACAAAGAATAAATGTCAGAAAATGCGGGAAAATGTTGGGAAAGTGGGGAAATGGCGGCGGGCATATAAAAGGGATAACGGGGGAAAATGTTTTGGCAGGGGCTATAATAATCAGTATTTTTTTCTTTGCTAAAAAATTCCCATTTTTTAAATCAAAAATAATTATCGAAAACGACAACATTTTTATTTGTGTGTTTTTTTAATAAACACTTGTGTTTTTATTGTGTGTGTTGCTTATGCATTTGTGCGAACAAAATAATGTGAGTAATGCGAATTGTTAGTGTGTTTCTATGTGGTTGAATGTTTTGTGTCTTTTTAGTTTTTATCAGGGTTTAAAATGCAGCATCAAAAAATATTAGCATTAGTCTTACAGAGCTACTGCTAAAAAATATTGACATGACTAAATCAGCAAACGGCTAGCTTTTTTAGTTCGTAGCATCCGTGCGAAGCACGTATTGCACATGCGAGCTTTTTTTGTTATGACTAATCGGCAGTACGACTACATATTCATATTTCGTTGCCGACGAATAACCAGCCGAAGGTTGTTTTTATTTTTGTGTGTTGCCAACGCAGAAATTTAAAAAAAAAAAACATTTCATTTTGTGCGTTTTTATTTAATTTAAACTTGTCAAATCATAATCAAAAACTGTCAATAATAGTACTAAAAACTAAATAATATATTAAATTATACTCTTTAGCAAGTATTACTAATCGTCTTTGATCGAAAAAATGAAATTATCATAATAGCGATTTTTAATTCTGTCATATAATTTATAAAATGTCAATGGGCAATACTGAACTCGAAAAATGCTCGGGTTTTGTTTGCTAAAAATCTTGCTAAGCAGCCACAGTCAAGGTGCTTAGTATTCATTGTAAGTTTTGGTTGTTAGTCGCGTTGTGAATTATGTTGTAGTTGGTCGATGCTATTTTGTAGCTGCTGACAATATCAAGAAGCTATAGTTTTGCTTGCTAAAATTTCTTGTAATGAGTTGCTATTTGTTGCAGTTGTGCTTGGTTGTGCTGCATATTTTGAGGATGAATTTAGTTAGCAGTGCGGTAATTTTCGGTGTTTTGTTATTTTGGCGTTAGCATTTTAAACCCTGGTTTTTATTTAAGACGTGGCCAAGATCGACCGCACCAACCAATAAAACATCCACTGGCCCCTCCAAGTCCTTATACGGAGGTGGTCAGCAAAAATTAAAGGATTTTTGCTGACCACCTGCAAAAAGTTGCTCAGCCAAGCGCTCCAATACGGCGAACATAATTAGATGTAAAATTGCTAAATGAATACTGGTGTTCTGTTGCCCGTGAAGTCCGAAATCTGGAAATAAAATGAAAATTATACTTAACACTAGATTTACCAGACCAGTCATTTTGACTGGTCGTGCAATTTCAATTCAAAATTCCTATTACATATAACATTAGCTTTTGGAAATGATATTATGACTTTTTTGGCTATAAGTAGTGTATGTATTTTCTGAACTTAATTTTACTTTATATATATTAGTAACAAATATATTGTTTGTTATTGACATTTATACCAAAACCAGTCAAAATGACTGGTGCATGTTTCTATGAAGGAACAGCCAACAGCACATGCTAAAAGAAACATTATGAACGGGAGTATAAGTAGTGTGTTCCTATTATTGATTGACAACCATATTTTGAAACATATACGAATATGTACAGATTTGGAATCCTCTCGAGTTTTGGAGAAAAATGGATAATTACACAAGGAAAATTGAAGGCATTTCATGCAATATTGTACGCACGCGATACCTACGAAGGAAATACTTTGAGGCTTCAATGTTTGTAGAACGACAATAGGGGACCATCATTTTTCTCAAGCACGACGGGATTTTACTGAGATTCTGCGAAACATTCGTTTCGAAAAAGAAATGATAGGGGTCAAAGGTTGCATACAGACAAATTCGCTTTAGTCTCAGCAGTTTGGGATAAATATATTGATAAAAGCCAAAATTGCTTCAAACCGGGAGCTTATATTACTGTGGATAAGCAAATTTTCCATCGAAGGCCAGATGCTGGTTTACTCAGAAAGAAAGCCTATAAATTTGGTATAACATTTTGGTTGGTATCTGATGTAGAGAGGAAATATGTGGTAAATGGCTTTCCGTATTTAGGAAAAGACGAGGCTCGAAATGCAAAACCCCCTAAGCGAATTTGTCGTTATGAAACTTCTTGAACCGTATACCATGAAGGGTAGAGCTGTAACAATTGATAATTTTTTTACAATTATCCCTTTGGCGTTAAAATTGAGATATAAAAATACTTCATAGCTTGGAACAATACGTGCAAACAAGAGGGAACTTCCGAAAACTTGCAAACTGAAAAAGACAGCATGGTCAGTTTCTCAGCATTGTTTATCAATCCATTGGATGCACACTTACTGTTTATAAGAGAAACCCAAATAAAAAAGTACTTATACTAAGTACGACACATAAACACATAAAAATTGATAAATCAGCTTAGAAATTACCTGAAACTGTATCATTTTATAATAAAACTACATTTGGCGTCGATGTCACTGATCTAATAGCTAGCAAGAATACAGTGAAACCAGGTTCCAGAAGATGTCACTTCAAGTGTTTTTCATTTAGATTTAGTCGGAATCAATAGCTGTACAAAACCACAACAGGAGAAAATAGCTCACGTAAAACTTTCTGTTTTGATGAGAAGAAGAACTCGCTGAAGAATATGTAACGTCAAGGCAAAACCCACATAATGCTGATATACCAACTACAAACGGCACGGTTTCTGTACGCAAATCCATATATCCATTACTAATAATATTGTTCAACTTTTTTTTATAATTTTTAGAGTGAATAAAGACTGGAAACCACAACAACCATTTCTTCTTATACACCAGTCATTTTGACTGGTTTTGGTAGAAATAGGTAAATCTAAATTGCTGGTAAATATAGTGTTAATTATTAGTGTAATAATTTAGTTAGTATTTAAGAATATAAATGAGTCCAATAAACTGTTTTAATGTCTATGTTTTATATAATAATGAGTTGCTAAATGTTCTTTCTGAGGGAAGAGAATAGGACGATGTGGTGTGTGACCGAAGGTGATAGGGTTACCAAATTTCCCCTTAAATAAATCAAAAAACTAATGATATTACAGATTCTTCCA
Source organism: Musca vetustissima (assembly GCF_032173495.1). Lineage (NCBI taxonomy): Eukaryota > Metazoa > Arthropoda > Insecta > Diptera > Muscidae > Musca > Musca vetustissima. Next base: position 127,395 of record NW_026874973.1, read on the forward strand.
TAGATATATTTTATGTTACGAATAGTAAAACATTAAAAAATAATAATAGAATTACCGTTAGAATTAACGAAATTAGAAAAAATACAGAAACAATGGTAATAACAAATACAGTTTATATTGTATGGCAACAATATTTCTGCAAAGTACCATGTTGGCGTTTATTTTTGTCGCAGTTGAAAATTTCATTTCACGTGAGAAGCAGAACAGGAGGAAACTTCTTAGGAGAAGTGTATGTGTGATTTGCTCAGTTTTGCATTCGAGTATTGTAATTGGAAGTAATTTTACTTTTATCGAATAATCAATAATAACTTCATCATTGTTATTGATATCATCATCGTTCAATGCTTAGAGAAGGTGATACAAATTTTGGAGAAATACTAGCTTTCTTACTCATCATTAAATATTTCGTACAAACAATAGCATCTTCGTCGTTCTCCCTGTTTAATGTTTTTGTTTAGTTATCATTATATTCTTGTACATGTTAGAGTACTTAAAGGGAAAACGCCTAGGAGTCTATCACGTACGTGACTCTAAACTCTAGTTACTTACTTCACATGAACTTTTAAGAGTCGAGTTAAGTTGTGATGTAATTACTCACACGAAGAGTGAATTGGACATTTTAAATGTTCAAATTTAGTATTAAATGTTTTGTGTGTAAAATATTGTGATTTGCTTTGCTAGTTATTCATACCTTTTTCATTCAATTCATTTTTATACTTTTGAATAGACTAAATTTACGAATCGAGAACTTGTTGCGTTTTCTTTTTTGAAGCTCTGATTTATTCCTGTTGAGAAATACGAAATGGGTTGATTGTCATATTTACTTTTTAGATATTCTACAAAAAAACACACTTTATGTATTTACTTTCGATACTACTTTTTTACCATACTTATGGAAGCCACTGTAATGTTGTTTGGCAAAAATTGGCTAGCGGTACCCAATATTTTCAAGTAAATATGTAAATACACACATACATACATTCGCAGCCGCTAGCCAATACTTTGCTGCATTCCAATAAGTGCTGCGGCCTTACCACAGTTATACAGTCCACATCGAATGAAGAACTAGAAAATATTACAACATTGACTCTGTAGGACAAAGGAAATAATCACACAAATTCCAGAGACACGTTACTTTTCACCGCTATTGTACAAATAGAAGAAAACGTTCTCTTCGAACTATACATTATTATAATTCTCTCTGTGCTAATGTTGTGCTTCACTAACAAATCATTGAGATGGCGATTATTGAAATAAATTTATAAGAGAAATCAAGATACATTTTTCGACCTTCTCTTCGAACAACCACAAACAAAATATCAATGAAATTTAAAAAAAAAACGAAAATTAAAGAAAAATTTACCGTTATAAATGATTTTCTGGTGCATGTTTTACAAATTGAATTAGTAGTGTTTTGTATAGGTAGCCATATCCATTAAATTTAAATAATTATGAGCGAACTGGATTTAAGCTCGGGAAGCTCTGATAATTGGGAACCTGAGGAAGAATCTATAACCTCGCCAAGTATTGCAAGTGGAAATGCTCCAGAACCTACCGAAGCTACATCTACAAGACCCCGAAACAAATTGGGTCAGTATAACAAAATAACAAAAGACATGAAATTGTTATTATTTAAATTGTATGAAGAGGGGAGAACAATTTCCGAGGCTGCAAATTTAACCTGCATAAAAATAAATTCAGCAAAAACATTAATAAGAAGATACAAACAAAATTCTGGAACATTGAAGGAAAATAAGCGTGGAGGAAATAGAACTAAGTTGTTGACACCACAAGTTTTAAGTCTGATCGAGTTATATATAGAAAGTCAACCTGGAATTACCCTCAAGCCATAAAAACTAAACTGTTGAGAGAAAATTATATTAATATTTCCACAAGCTGTATAGAAAATGGATTACGGAAACTAAAAATTACGTTGAAGATGGCCTCTATTGAAATAGAACGAATGAATGAGTCCAGAACATTAGGCTTGAGACAAAAATATGCTCAAGACTTTACAAAATGGATACCGCAACAACGAGAAAAATTAATATTCATTGATGAGTGTGGATTTAATCTTCACCTACGAAGAACCCAAGCCCGTTCAAGATAAGGAACAAGAGCACACATTGTGATACCTACGGTCAGAGGTCGTAATGTCACTCTAATTGCAGCAATAAACAACGCGGGAGTTGTACATCACACAATAGTTTCTAATTCCAGTGTCAATGCAGACAGATTTAAATTATTTATAGAAAGTCTTTTGGAGAAAATCAATCCAGAGTTGGAAAATTCATTCTTCATAATGGATAACGCTCAAATACACAAGCGACATGACATAAAACATTTGATCGAATCCAAAAGATGCAACCTTAAAATCTTACCGCCTTATTCTCCAATGCTAAATCCAATCGAAAATGCATTTTCAAAAATAAAATTATGTGCAAGAGCTGAGCTGTGTGACGTTTCAATGGGACATACCATTGTTGATGTAATCGAGCGAAGTATTCAAAAGCTTACTCGGCAAGTTTGTTCTAACTACGTTATGGACATGGTTTTGAAAATCCCACAAGCTGCAAGTCGGGAACCTCTTCATTAAGATAAGCAGATAATATGTATTTCGCATTTAGGACCGGGTATTCAATTCTTGTTCTAAAATATTTATTTATTAAAATGTCAAGAAATACCCCAGTTTGTATTACTATTTATTTAGTAAAGATATTAAATAAAATCACACCGAATTAAAGAATATTTATGTTAACTACATAGCCATGCAACTATATTTGTTATTATTCTTTGATTTAATTTTCAAAAATTGATTTAAAATTACTGCAAATATTATATTTCCTTGGATGAGAATAAAGGTTTCATTTAATTTGGAAAAATTTTCATTTAATTTGGAAAAAGTTTCGTTCCATTTGTAAAAGGTTTCATTCTATTTGTAAAAGGTTTCATTCCAATTGGAAAAGGTTTCATTTAATTTGGAAAAGCTTTCATTTAATTTGGAAAATGTTTCATTTAATTTGTAAAAGGTTTCATTTAATCTGGAAATGCTATATATTTGTTGTTTTGTACATCCTTAAAGATTTTGAAAAAAGTATGTCTTGTATTGTCTTCACTACGTACAGGGATGGTCCGTCAGAAAAAGTGACGTAAATGACATACATTTCCGACGTATAATACATACGTCTGAAACGTCGGAAACCCATGAAAACCCATTAGGTTTTTGACAAAAGAGTTTTTCCATTAGTCAATATGGAAACTACACATGCTTTAATTAAACCCATATCAAAATTAAAAAAAAATCTCAAATAAGTTTAGAATTTTTTGTCAGGACTATGAAGGAATAATCAGATATACGTAAAAATATATATTCATGAAAATAACTGTATCTGGCGAAAAAATTGAAATAAATGGCGTTTACTACATTTATTACATTTTATACAGGTATATGACGTTTTCGACGTTTACAATTTTTTGACAGTCGAAAACTTAAAAATTCGTTACACGGACCATCCCTGACTACGTATGCAAAATGTTCAATCCACATTTATAAGTTACCTTTCCTGGGTAATTGAATGTATTTATATTTGAATTAAGTGCATCAAACCATGCATTTGCCAGTTGGATGAATTAAGCAGTTACATGTGGTTCATGTATCTCATATCCAATAGTATCACAACGTGTAATTGCGTTTGCTGTGGTATTCGAAAAAAGTTGAGCTGCCAATTTCACTTTTTGTCTACCTATAATAATATAAACATTTAAATTTGATTGAGATATTATTATTCTTGTTCTAGAATCTACAAGAATGAACAATTTTCTTATTACGATTACAGTTTTTTGTTTTTGATATTTAAAAAATTGCAGAACGTAGTAGATTCTTGCAGTTCTGGAACAGACCATATGTATCCAAATTGTTTATATAAAAATTCAAACTGTTGACTGATTTCTAGTGCTTTCCAAATTTATAGAAATGCCGTACAAACGTTGATATGATACATTACACCACACGAATTTACCAAAATTATAAGAAATGCAAAGATTGTTTTTTTACAGTTTTATTTATTTTTGTATTTGAAATCATGAAATAAAGCACACATAAACTAATCAGGTCCATTCTCTGTTAAGTGCTCGTTTTTGATTTTGAAAGCAATTGATGCATCAGAACCTGACGTGTGCTTCAACAAATCAGCCATTGTCCTGGTATTAATTACATGATGTTTAAATATTAACCCTGTATCCAAGTAATGATTCCGCAACAGTTTTAGCAAGTGAGGAGCATCCGCAAAGGCAAACATTTTTTCTTCCTCATTGACAGGTCTTTGAAGCCATGTTTTTTTTTTTAAATTTAATTTATATTATAAATTTGTTATAGATATATAAAGTAATGTTTAACCATGGGAAATGCCTAGTGTTTGCCACAATTTTTGATTTGTTGGGCCCATGTCGCACACGATCGCTACAACAGTATAAACTGCGTCTTTTATTTCTTTTATTATTTTGAACAAAGTTTCTTTGTCCATTTCCCGATCAAAGTAGAAGAATACGGGCTGTTTCCACGGTACTTCATTAAGTAAAGAACCGGTGATATAATTCCTTCATTAATTTTTACTTTTCGTGCCCATGTTGGAAATGCTCGTGGGCCTGCTGCATGAAGGCAGGTTGCTTGGGAAATATCTTCCCACTTCCATTGTACAGCGCCTGGAGATACAATTTTTTTCATCTGTCCTTCATAAAAATTTTTTGAAATTGCGATATATATTTCTCGTTTTCCGCTAGGCATATCTCCATCTCTTTTATTTTATATTGCAGTTTTTTTTATTAAGTTCTCGAAAATTATTAATTCTAGAAAATATTGTATAAAATATATGTATAATAAATGTGTTGATAAAACATAATATTATAATTATTGTTATCATTAACGGTAATTCAGATTTTAACTACGTACAATTTTTAAACGAACTGGGCATTATTAAACTTTATTAATCCATATTTTCAGTTCGAACTGAATATTTGCATTATGAAATGATGACAAAAATGTGAAACACCTACTTACTAGGTTTGCGTAGCAGAATCTATCAGTTGAATGGTGTACTCCATCGATATAAGTCTGAAATTAAAACCACTATATATATATATATATATATATATAACACTGAGTTTCACATACAATTATAAACATACGAATAAAAACCGTATTGTTTTTACTACCACTATAAATTTTGAAAAGGTTGAGATTGGTAAGAATATATCTGACGAAACATACCACTATCCAAATTTAAGAGAAGTAAGGAAAACAAAAAACCACTTCACACCACTCTAAATATATAAAAAGAGGAGCTCTAAAAATCGTCTATAATTAATGTATGTATGTATATGTATATAAAAGCTTATATGCCCTTTGGGATGCCGTAGGGCCTTTTGTACACAATTTACAAGAATACGATTCGAATTTTAATATGGAAGCTATTAATGCAAAACTGTCAAACGCCATTTTATACTTAACTCATTAAAATACAGTATTTTTCGGTTAATTGCACATCAAAATTTGGACAAATTTTTGGTCAATTAACCGAGGAACCAATTATCCGAACCCGCTTAATTGAATAGTTTGTTCAATTACAGTAATCACGTATAATTGGAACTACTAATGATTTAAATAAATCCAATGTCAAATACAAATTACGCCTTCTAGCAGGTTTTCCTTGGCAAAAAACATATGTTTTGAATTAGTAGAAATGCCACCTAGTCAAATTATGTCAAATATGTATGTAAAAATGGCAGATTATTTTTCAATTATTATTATGCAATTAACCGGTGAAAAGTAAAAGTAAATTTATTTTTGATGACATGAATTTTGAACCAATTAAGCGGGAAAATCAATTAACATGGTTTAATTATCCGAGAAAATTTACATGTATTTTCCTATGAAATATTTGTTGCCCCATCATGTGGTTCAATTAAGCGTGGAAACCAATTAACCGTAGGTTCAATTAACCGAAAAATACTGTATTAAACATTTCGTTTCAATCGGACAAATACGATAAAAATAAATGTTACCTATATTTGAACAAAACTTAGTACCTGAAATTGTACTCCCACGTCGCAACCCAAGCTAATTTGCAAAATAATTGGACAGAATTATTTTGTGATCCACATTTTTCATGAAGTACGGCGAAAATATGTATATCGTCATCATAAATGCAAACCTACGTAACGACACAAAATTAGAAATTGACTTTTTCATTATTGTTTGTTCACACATATTCACACAAAATTTTAGACATCTAACGTCAAGAACAGGGATCTTATTAAAGAAATTCAAACGGACGTACATACAATAGCATGTTTTTATTAATACAAACGAACGTATCTACAATCCTGTAAAAATCTAAAGCTCGCAATATTGAACATAAAAATTCTGAACATATATTGATGTTAATTTTGGCATGTTTTGGTATTAAAAATAGCGGTACCCAAAAATTCTGTATTTTAAGGCTTTTCTTCATTTTTTAATTAATAAGCTATAATTAGGTATTTCTCATTACTCGGCCTTCTAAACTCCATAAATACTCTGTGCAAAGTTCTATCGCTTTCGGAGAAATATTTAATTTCTTTAGTGCAGCATTTACATAAAATCGGTCGAAAATGTGTTTGGGAGCTATATCTAAATCTGAACCAATTCACGAAACTTAGCACGCATCATTTTAAACTCATTTGAATACGCTATGCCAATATTCGTGCAAATCAAAAGAAATATAGGGGCTTTAATGCACGATTTACACAAAATCGGACGAAAATATATGAGGGAGCTATGTCTATCTGAACCGATTTCAACAAAACTCAACACACGTCACTCTAGACTCAATTTGGTACGCTGCACAAATTTTAGCCTCAATCGGATAATTATTAGTCACTTTGTTGTACTATAATTGTGTTGTAGCTACGTCCTTTTGTTTCAGAAAATATCATGTTAAAAGGGCGTAACTGACATATAACGAAAAAATATTTTTTTTAAATAAATACCGCTCTTTATTGCTGTTAAACTTTGAAAAACGTTTTTTGCTTCTCCTGTAAAATTAGTAAAAGTTCAGAGTTTTTACAAAAACTCAACAAATTTTAAACACATTCTTTTCGACTCAATTTGGTACACTGTAAAAAAGTTGGTCTCCTGCGGACATACAATGGAAAGTTGTTGCTCCATTTACAACAAATGGGAACTATATCTAAATCTGAACCATACTTTACACAACCCTTTCTGGTCTCAATTCCGTAGGCTTTCTAAAATTTTGTCGTATTTGGATAAATATTGTGCATTTGGTGCAAAAAATCTAAATCTGATATCAATTAAACTTAACATTCGTTATTATATAGGGTTTACATTTCTAATTTGCTTAAGACTGTGAGTTTAATTCAAAAAGAAAAATAGTGAAGAAAATATTGTAAGGATCAGGTAACGTTTGGTAATTATAAAATAATATACACACTATAAATGTTTCCATTATTCACATTGTATAATAATTCACTCTTTTATTGTAAAAAACTAGCATATGCCCGCTACTTCGTTAGGAAATGTGGGAATTATTAAAACATGTCTAAATACAATATTTTTTCACAAAAAAAACTCATATGTCAGAAGAGCTTATCAACCTACACACCAATATCGACCATTTTAGTATCATTTAGTACATTTGATCTCTTAAAGTTTGTACATTAAAATAAATTTCCATTTATACCTTCCTCAACAATTCAATAGAAATCATATTTCCAAATTTTAAGATTCTAGTTCAAACCAAATTCAATTTGTATTTCTATATACCTCAATCCTACACCCGAACAGTGACCCTAAATCCAAATTTAAGGATTACAGCTCTATCGGTTCTCTCAACATTTTAATTGTACCAAATTTTGTACAAATTAGTTCATATTTCCAAAACTACCCAAATAACCCAATCCTACAACGACAGGAATCCTAATGCCATGTACAGACGAGCGTTGTTCGCTCTCTCTTTCGTTGTTCGACCCTTAATTATGAAGTAATTACTTAGTTCCCCATACAAAATTTTCTGAGAGAACACCGACTTTTGTACGTTCAATTCGAATCACTCTCTGAATAACCAAGCAATCTGTCCCATCTCTAACAATTGAGAGCATTTATCGAAAATAAATTAATTTTGACAGCTTGAAAACATTTATAAAATTTTCAAACTTTTTTAATAAAATTGAAAATGATGAATGAAAAGTAAAAAATTGTCTAGTTTTTATATATGCAGCAGGATGTACATTTTGTTATCTACATAATGCAATATGATGTTCTTTCCCTTTGATTCAAATTAGCGTACAAAACAAGAAACAAATTTGGGGAAACTCAAACAAAAAATTCTCCAAATTTTTATATGTGACATTTGAATTTAGAAAATATAAAAATGTATGAAAACAAAAATATTTTCAAAAAAAAAAAAAAAGGAAAACATGAATTTAAAGTAAATATATATGGGTTCATACTATAGTTAGGAGAAAGAGAATTAATTTTTCTATTTAGATCCATATGTGATTCATGCAAATATGTTAGAATTTTTGTGTAAAACAAGAAACAAAATGTTTGAAATAAAAAACTCTGATGACAGGAATTAAGAATAGTGTTGTATGAACGGGTTAATTCATGTACGTAATTCTGAGAGCGAACTACGTTGTTCGAATGCCCGTCAGAACATGGCATAACTCCAAATTTCAGGATTTAAGCTTTATCAGTTTTCGCAAAATTTCAATTGTACCAAATTTAGTAGCATTGTACCAAATTACTAACATAAGAAAGAATTCACAAATCTATCTACATACTTCAATTCTACACTCCAATTGTTACTTTTCTAACTTTAAATCCAAATTGTAAATTGGTTACACCGTTTAGTACCTATAAGTACACATTTCCAAAACTACATCCATACCCCCATCCCACACTCCAACTATAATCTTATTTCCAAATTTCAGTTTTCCAGCTCTAACGATTCATCTAAATCCAAATTATACAAAATTTAGTGCCTTTTAGTACACGTTAGTAGAAATTTCCAATACTTCCGACGTACCCCAACAATGATCCTAACTCAATTTCAGGTTTCCAGCTCTATTGATTCACCTAAAATTCAAATTGTAACAAATTTAGTACACATAAGTACGCATTTCCCAAACTCAATTTCAGGTTTCCAGCTCTATTGATTCACCTAAAATTCAAATTGTACCAAATTTAGTACACATAAGTACGCATTTCCCAAACTACCAACGTTCATCAATTCTACAATGCAGTAGTAATCTTATTTCCTACATATAGCTATTTTACACTCCGGATTAGGTTCCAGCTCCATTTGTACCTCTAAATTCAAATTGTACCAAATATAGTACCATATATTACTTTTCGTATACATTTCAAAACCATATCCTCATATCGACCATACTTCTCAACCTTAATTCACATTCCAAATTTCAAGTTTTTAGCGCGTTCTAGTACGAATTTCCAAAAACCCAGCCTTATCTGACCCATTTGGCCAAGAGTGACCTTCACCCCAAATTTCAAGATTCTAGCTCCAGCCGTTTCGTCTGGGCGTTGATGGATCGTTAAGTCAGTCAGTCAATCACTTTACTCTTTTATTAGTATAATCATGAAAAATCCACGGTCTTATGGATACTTAAATAATATTCTTTAAATCAATAAATTTTGCTTGGAAATATTTTTTTAAAATCCATGGTAATGAGCATTGTCAGAAACTTATTCTGTTTGTGTTTCCATTTCATCTTGCAATTCTGTGATATTTGATACATCCACTCTAAAAAAGAATGATTAATATGACGGCAAATCGTTATTTTCAAACTTTTTATACACATTATTATACTAACTCCTCGATCTTCTTATGCGGAGGAACTGGAACTGCATTCGGCATCAAGGAACATCTAATGTTTCGCACTATTATGTCTCTTCTGGTGCATGTTTTACAAATTGAATTAGTAGTGTTTTGTATAGGTAGCCATACCCATTAAATTTAAATAATTATGAGCGAACTGGATTTTAGCTCGGGAAGCTCTGATTATTGGGAACCTGAGGAAGAATCTATAACCTCGCCAAGTATTGCAAGTGGAAATGCTCCAGAACCTACCGAAGCTACATCTACAAGACCCCGAAACAAATTGGGTCAGTATAACAAAATAACAAAAGACATGAAATTGTTATTATTTAAATTGTATGAAGAGGGGAGAACAATTTCCGAGGCTTCAAATTTAACCTGCATAAAAGTAAATTCAGCAAAAACATTAATAAGAAGATACAAACAAAATTCTGGAACATTGAAGGAAAATAAGCGTGGAGGAAATAGAACTATGTTGTTGACACCACAAGTTTTAAGTCTGATCGAGTTATATATAGAAAGTCAACCTGGAATTACCCTCAAGCCATAAAAACTAAACTGTTGAGAGAAAATGATATAAATATTTCCACAAGCTGTATAGAAAATGGATTACGGAAACTAAAAATTACGTTGAAGATGGCCTGTATTGAAATAGAACGAATGAATGAGTCCAGAACATTAGGCTTGAGACAAAAATATGCTCAAGACTTTACAAAATGGATACCGCAACAACGAGAAAAATTAATATTCATTGATGAGTGTGGATTTAATCTTCACCTACGAAGAACCCAAGCCCGTTCAAGATAAGGAACAAGAGCACACATTGTGATACCTACGGTCAGAGGTCGTAATGTCACTCTAATTGCAGCAATAAACAACGCGGGAGTTGTACATCACACAATAGTTTCTAATTCCAGTGTCAATGCAGACAGATTTAAATTATTTATAGAAAGTCTTTTGGAGAAAATCAATCCAGAGTTGGAAAATTCATTCTTCATAATGGATAATGCTCAAATACACAAGCGACATGACATAAAAAATTTGATCGAATCCAAAAGATGCAACCTTAAATTCTTACCGCCTTATTCTCCAATGCTAAATCCAATCGAAAATGCATTTTCAAAAATAAAATTATGTGCAAGAGCTGAGCTGTGTGACGTTTCAATGGGACATAACATTGTTGATGTAATCGAGCGAAGTATTCAAAAGCTTACTCGGCAAGTTTGTTCTAACTACGTTATGGACATGGTTTTGAAAATCCCACAAGCTGCAAGTCGGGAACCTCTTCATTAAGATAAGCAGTTACGTTATCATCAACAATTTTTTAAATCAAATATGTATTTCGCATTTAGGACCGGGTATTCAATTCTTGTTCTAAAATATTTATTTATTAAAATGTCAAGAAATACCCCAGTTTGTATTACTATTTATTTAGTTTTATGTAGTAAAGATATTAAATAAAATCACACCGAATTAAAGAATATTTATGTTAACTACATAGCCATGCAACTATATTTGTTATTATTCTTTGATTTAATTTTCAAATATTGATTTAAAATTACTGCAAATATTATATTTCCTTGGATGAGAATAAAGGTTTCATTTAATTTGGAAAAAGTTTCATTTAATTTGGAAAAAGTTTCATTCTATTTGGAAAAGGTTTCATTCTATTTGTAAAAGGTTTCATTCCAATTGGAAAAGGTTTCATTTAATTTGGAAAAGGTTTCATTTAATTTGGAAAATGTTTCATTTAATTTGTAAAAGGTTTCATTTAATCTGGAAATGCTATATATTTGTTGTTTTGTATGTTTTTATCGTAGTACAAATTGTACATCCTTAAAGATTTTGAAAAAAGTATGTCTTGTATTGTCTTCACTACGTATGCAAAATGTTTAATCCACATTTATAAGTTACCTTTCCTGGGTAATGGAATGTATTTATATTTGAATTAAGTGCATCAAACCATGCATTTGCCAGTTGGATGAATTAAGCAGTTACATGTGGTTGATGTATCTCATATCCAATAGTATCACAACGTGTAATTGCGTTTGCTGTGGTATTCGAAAAAAGTTGAGCTGCCAATTTCACTTTTTGTCTACCTATAATAATATAAACATTTAAATTTGATTGAGATATTATTATTCTTGTTCTAGAATCTACAAGAATGAACAATTTTCTTATTACGATTACAGTTTTTTGTTTTTGATATTTAAAAAATTGCAGAACGTAGTAGATTCTTGCAGTTCTGGAACAGACCATATGTATCCAAATTGTTTATATAAAAATTCAAACTGTTGACTGATTTCTAGTGCTTTCCAAATTTATAGAAATGCCGTACAAACATTGATATGATACATTACACCACACGAATTTACCAAAATTATAAGAAATGCAAAGATTGTTTTTTTACAGTTTTATTTATTTTTGTATTTGAAATCATGAAATAAAGCACACATAAACTAATCAGGTCCATTCACTGTTAAGTGCTCGTTTTTGATTTTGAAAGCAATTGATGCATCAGAACCTGACGTGTGCTTCAACAAATCAGCCATTGTCCTGGTATTAATTACATGATGTTTAAATATTAACCCTGTATCCAAGTAATGATTCCGCAACAGTTTTAGCAAGTGAGGAGCATCCGCAAAGGAAACATTTTTTCTTCCTCATTGACAGGTCTTTGAAGCCACGGTTTTTTTAAATTAAATTTATATTATAAATTTGTTATAGATATATAAAGTAATGTTTAACCATGGGAAATGCCTAGTGTTCGCCACAATTTTTGATTTGTTGGGCCCATGTCGCACACGATCGCTACAACAGTATAACCTGCGTCTTTTATTTCTTTTATTATTTTGAACAAAGTTTCTTTGTCCATTTCCCGATCAAAGTAGAAGAATACGGGCTGTTTCCACGGTACTTCATTAAGTAAAGAACCGGTGATATAATTCCTTCATTAATTTTTACTTTTCGTGCCCATGTTGGAAATGCTCGTGGGCCTGCTGCATGAAGGCAGGTTGCTTGGGAAATATCTTCCCACTTCCATTGTACAGCGCCTGGAGATACAATTTTTTCATCTGTCCTTCATAAAAATTTTTTGAAATTGCGATATATATTTCTCGTTTTCCGCTAGGCATATCTCCATCTCTTTTATTTTATATTGCAGTTTTTTTTATTAAGTTCTCGAAAATTATTAATTCTAGAAAATATTGCATAAAATATATGTATAATAAATGTGTTGATAAAACATAATATTATAATTATTGTTATCATTAACGGTAATTCAGATTTTAACTACGTACAATTTTTAAACGAACTGGGCATTATTAAACTTTATTAATCCATATTTTCAGTTCGAACTGAATATTTGCATTATGAAATGATGACAAAAATGTGAAACACCTACTTACTCGGTTTGCGTAGCAGAATCTATCAGTTGAACGGTGTACTCCATCGATATAAGTCTGAAATTAAAACCACTATATATATATATATATAACACTGAGTTTCACATACAATTATAAACATACGAGTAAAAACCGTATTGTTTTTACTACCACTATAAATTTTGAAAAGGTTGAGATTGGTAAGAATATATCTGACGAAACATACCACTATCCAAATTTAAGAGAAGTAAGGAAAACAAAAAACCACTTTACACCACTTTAAATATATAAAAAGAGGAGCTCTAAAAATCGTCTATAATTAATGTATGTATATGTATATAAAAGCTTATATGCCATTTGGGATGCCGTAGGGCCTTTTGTACACAATTTACAAGAATACGATTCGAATTTTAATATGGAAGCTATTAATGCAAAACTGTTAAACGCCATTTTATACTTAACTCATTAAAATACAGTATTTTTCGGTTAATTGCACATCAAAATTTGCACAAATTTTTGGTCAATTAACCGAGGAACCAATTATCCGAACCCGCTTAATTGAATAGTTTGTTCAATTACAGTAATCACGTATAATTGGAACTACTAATGATTTAAATAAATCCAATGTCAAATACAAATTACGCCTTCTAGCAGGTTTTCCTTGGCAAAAAACATATGTTTTGAATTAGTAGAAATGCCACCTAGTCAAATTATGTCAAATATGTATGTAAAAATGGCAGATTATTTTTCAATTATTATTATGCAATTAACCGGTGAAAAGTAAAAGTAAATTTATTTTTGATGACATGAATTTTGAACCAATTAAGCGGGAAAATCAATTAACATGGTTTAATTATCCGAGAAAATTTACATGTATTTTCCTATGAAATATTTGTTGCCCCATCATGTGGTTCAATTAAGCGTGGAAACCAATTAACCGTAGGTTCAATTAACCGAAAAATACTGTATTAAACATTTCGTTTCAATCGGACAAATACGATAAAAATAAATGTTACCTATATTTGAACAAAACTCAGTACCTGAAATTGTACTCCCACGTCGCAACCCAAGCTAATTTGCAAAATAATTGGACAGAATTATTTTGTGATCCACATTTTTCATGAAGTACGGCGAAAATATGTATATCGTCATCATAAATGCAAACCTACGTAACGACACAAAATTAGAAATTGACTTTTTCATTATTGTTTGTTCACACATATTCACACAAAATTTTAGACATCTAACGTCAAGAACAGGGATCTTATTAAAGAAATTCAAACGGACGTACATACAATAGCATGTTTTTATTAATACAAACGAACGTATCTACAATCCTGTAAAAATCAAAAGCTCGCAATATTGAACATAAAAATTCTGAACATATATTGATGTTAATTTTGGCATGTTTGGTATTAAAAATAGCGGTACCCAAAAATTCTGTATTTTAAGGCTTTTCTTCATTTTTTAATTAATAAGCTATAATTAGGTATTTCTCATTACTCGGCCTTCTAAACTCCATAAATACTCTGTGCAAAGTTCTATCGCTTTCGGAGAAATATTTAATTTCTTTAGTGCAGCATTTACATAAAATCGGTCGAAAATGTGTATGGGAGCTATATCTAAATCTGAACCAATTCACGAAACTTAGCACGCATCATTTTAAACTCATTTGAATACGCTATGCCAATATTCGTGCAAATCAAAAGAAATATAGGGGCTTTAATGCACGATTTACACAAAATCGGACGAAAATATATGAGGGAGCTATGTCTATCTGAACCGATTTCAACAAAACTCAACACACGTCACTCTAGACTCAATTTGGTACGCTGTACAAATTTTAGCCTCAATCGGATAATTATTAGTCACTTTGTTGTACTATAATTGTGTTGTAGCTACGTCCTTTTGTTTCAGAAAATATCATGTTAAAAGGGCGTAACTGACATATAACGAAAAAATATTTTTTTTAAATAAATACCGCTCTTTATTGCTGTTAAACTTTGAAAAACGTTTTTTGCTTCTCCTGTAAAATTAGTAAAAGTTCAGAGTTTTTACAAAAACTCAACAAATTTTAAACACATTCTTTTCGACTCAATTTGGTACACTGTAAAAAAGTTGGTCTCCTGCGGACATACAATGGAAAGTTGTTGCTCCATTTACAACAAATGGGAACTATATCTAAATCTGAACCATACTTTACACAACCCTTTCTGGTCTCAATTCCGTAGGCTTTCTAAAATTTTGTCGTATTTGGATAAATATTGTGCATTTGGTGCAAAAAATCTAAATCTGATATCAATTAAACTTAACATTCGTTATTATATAGGGTTTACATTTCTAATTTGCTTAAGACTGTGAGTTTAATTCAAAAAGAAAAATAGTGAAGAAAAGATTGTAAGGATCAGGTAACGCTTGGTAATTATAAAATAATATACACACTATAAATGTTTCCATTATTCACATTGTATAATAATTCACTCTTTTATTGTAAAAAACTAGCATATGCCTGCTACTTCGTTAGGAAATGTGGGAATTATTAAAACATGTCTAAATACAATATTTTTTCACAAAAAAAAACTCATATGTCAGAAGAGCTTATCAACCTACACACCAATATATTTATACCTTCCTCAACAATTCAATAGAAATCATATTTCCAAATTTTAAGATTCTAGTTCAAACCAAATTCAATTTGTATTTCTATATACCTCAATCCTACACCCCAACAGTGACCCTAAATCCAAATTTAAGGATTACAGCTCTATCGGTTCTCTCAACATTTTAATTGTACCAAATTTTGTACAAATTAGTTCATATTTCCAAAACTACCCAAATAACCCAATCCTACAACCCGACAGGAATCCTAATGCCATGTACAGACGAGTGTTGTTCGATCTCTCATTCGTTGTTCGACCCTTAATTATGAAGTAATTACTTAGTTCCCCATACAAAATTTTCTGAGAGAACACCGACTTTTGTACGTTCAATTCGAATCACTCTCTGAATAACCAAGCAATCTGTCCCATCTCTAACAATTGAGAGCATTTATCGAAAATAAATTAATTTTGACAGCTTGAAAACATTTATAAAATTTTCAAACTTTTTTAATAAAATTGAAAATGATGAATGAAAAGTAAAAAATTGTCTAGTTTTTATATATGCAGCAGGATGTACATTTTGTTATCTACATAATGCAATATGATGTTCTTTCCCTTTGATTCAAATTAGCGTACAAAACAAGAAACAAATTTGGGGAAACTCAAACAAAAAATTCTCCAAATTTTTATATGTGACATTTGAATTTAGAAAATATAAAAATGTATGAAAACAAAAATATTTTCAAAAAAAAAAAAAAATGGAAAACATGAATTTAAAGTAAATATATATGGGTTCATACTATAGTTAGGAGAAAGAGAATTCATTTTTCTATTTAGATCCATATGTGATTCATGCAAATATGTTAGAATTTTTGTGTAAAACAAGAAACAAAATGTTTGAAATAAAAAACTCTGATGACAGGAATTAAGAATAGTGTTGTATGAACGGGTGAATTCATGTACGTAATTCTGAGAGCGAACTACGTTGTCCGAATGTCCGTCAGAACATGGCATAACTCCAAATTTCAGGATTTAAGCTTTATCAGTTTTTGCAAATTTAAATTGTACCAAATTTAGTAGCATTGTACCAAATTACTAACATAAGAAAGAATTCACAAATCTATCTACATACTTAAATTCTATACTCCAATTGTTACTTTTCTAACTTTAAATCCAAATTGTAAATTGGTTACACCGTTTAGTACCTATAAGTACACATTTCCAAAACTACATCCATACCCCCATCCCACACTCCAACTATAATCTTATTTCCAAATTTCAGTTTTCCAGCTCTAACGATTCATCTAAATCCAAATTATACCAAATTTAGTGCCTTTTAGTACACGTTAGTAGAAATATCCAATACTTCCGACGTACCCCAACAATGATCCTAACTCAATTTCAGGTTTCCAGCTCTATTGATTCACCTAAAAATCAAATTGTACCAAATTTTGTACACATAAGTATTTCCCAAACTACCAACGTTCATCAATTCTACAATGCAGTAGTAATCTTATTTCCTACATATAGCTATCTTACACTCCGGATTAGGTTCCAGCTCCATTTGTACCTCTAAATTCAAATTGTACCAAATATATTATATTACTTTTCGTATACATTAATACACGTTTTCAAAACCATATCCTCATATCGACCATACTTCTCAACCTTAATTCACATTCCAAATTTCAAGTTTTTAGCGCGTTCTAGTACGAATTTCCAAAAACCCAGCCTTATCTGACCCATTTGGCCAAGAGTGACCTTCACCCCAAATTTCAAGATTCTAGCTCCAGCCGTTTCGTCTGGGCGTTGATGGATCGTTAAGTCAGTCAGTCAATCACTTTACTCTTTTATTAGTATAATCATGAAAAATCCACGGTCTTATGGATACTTAAATAATATTCTTTAAATCAATAAATTTTGCTTGAAAATATTTTTTTTAAATCCATGGTAATGAGTATTGTCAGAAACTTATTCTGTTTGTGTTTCCATTTCATCTTGCAATTCTGTGATATTTGATACATCCACTCTAAAAAAGAATGATTAATATGACGGCAAATCGTTATTTTCAAACTTTTTATACACATTATTATACTAACTCCTCGATCTTCTTATGCGGAGGAACTGGAACTGCATTCGGCATCAAGGAACATCTAATGTTTCGCACTATTATGTCTCTTTATTGAAAATGGTATTTGCAAATTCTATCTTTCGGCGAAAATGCAACGCCACAAACCATTTCATCCTCTGGTTTTCGTCCATTGGTACTTTAAAAAAACGTTTATCTTCATAACACACATATTTTTTACACAACACGTAGGTTCCCATTTTTAAATATTTCCACTTTCTAACGTTTTTTAATAATTAAAATAATGTAATTAATTTCAATTTTTTGTCACAAAATGAATTCGATTTTAAATTAACGTGTTCGACAATTTGATAAATGCCAAAAACGGTAAAAAAAACAACTCAACAATCAAAAAAAAAAAAAAAAATCAACTCTGACGGTTTGACAGAATAGGCCTTGGTATGAAAAAAATTAAACAGATGTGAGCTGTGCCCTACCTTGTAATTATTGTACCATGTGTAATACTCTAAATTACAATCTCGACTTTGTTGGAGGCTCTTTTCTTATTACAATAAATAAATTACCTTGTGCAAATTTATGGTGGTGGCGACAGAGGCCTGTTTGTACTAACGCGTAGACGTTAGCTCGACAAGACGGTTAGTAAGCAAGTGACCATAGAGGTTCACGTGGATAGCAGAGGATTGTGTGGATAATAATGATCTTCGTATTTGTACAGCTACAATTACATACACATATTCCAGTGAGAGGGGTCGAGCAGGGGGAGCAAACCTAAAACAACCGTTGCACGTTTGTATATACGATCTGCGGTGTCCGCAGAGAGAACGTGCAGAGGTAACACCCGAGCTGTCAATCAGCATCCGTGATCGACTGAGCTCGGGAGGTTGTAGGCCAATGTATCAAACTTAAACATTCAGACCCCCTTGCTACGTCCGACTAAGTAGCAAATAAAATGGAATATGTGTTAGTTAAACCTTTAATTGAACGTAAATTCAAATTTCAAGTGAGCTGTTCATAGTTACCAGTTACTAGGTTAGCGATATGTTTAGTAAATAGTTGATGTATAATGATAAAACGATATTATTAAATGGACTATTTAAATTTTTGTGCGATGTCAGGTGCTAGTAGGAGGAGGAAGTGAACCCGTGAGTAAGTACCCGAAAATGGACTTTTGGGTCAACAATGAATTCAAAACTATTTTTGGGGGTTCAGCTTCAAATATTAGGGGGTACATATCAGCGCCAAGTAGCAAATCTATTGGGCTGGCATCAAAGTGTCTGCTAAATCTAAAGGAATTTTAGATTTCAACGTCGAAATAGGTGGAGGTGAAAACAATTTCCCCTTAACACTAGGCCGGACTAATGCTTATGTTTCAATAATCCTGGGCGAATTTGTAGGGGACAACTTAAGAGAACAAACTTCTCTTGGTGCAGGAGTTTTGCAATCTTTCTTTGAGTCAACCGAAATGCCAAGTGCATTTTTAAGTTTTTTACTAAAAATAGATACCTTTGAAGAAGGATCAATAATGGCACGCGTAGGATGCGTTTTCACGTTATTAATATTAGCAAACAGCCGTTCCCAAGAGTACATTATTATCCTGGGTGATTGAGCAACTTTTTTATCCAGAGACGGGTGCGACGACGGAGGAGATTTCTCCGAAGAACGGGCAACAACGTCTTTCCTCGACTTTTGACCTTGGTAAAAGCCGGAAGTGGTTTGGAAGGAATAGCAGCTTTTGATTGCGCAAATTGCAGTTTTTGACTGCATAACCATGAGATACACAATTTATACAAAACTTTTCCTTTTTAACCAACAAGAATTTGTTCTCAAACTGGGGACAAAGTCGAGGATGATGACTCTGATTAGGACAAATCGGGCGAGAAGGTGATGGTGAATTTATAGCTCGAGGTGGGGTAACACATTTAGAATGATGTACCTACAACAAGTTATTGGGGGAGGTAGGAGTAGCGCTACTACAATGTGGCAAATTCTTAGAGGAGAAGAACGAGAACAACAACGTCTTTCCTCGACTTTTGACCTTGGTAAAAGCCGGAAGTGGTTTGGAAGGAATAACAGCTTTTGATTGCGCAAATTGAAACTATATTTGCTTTTGCAGTTTTTGACTGCATAACCACGAGATACACAATTTATACAAAACTTTTCCTTTTTAACCAACAAGAATTTGTTCTCAAACTGGGGACAAAGTCGAGGATGATGACTCTGATTAGGACAAATCGGGCAAGAAGGTGATGGTGAATTTATAGCTCGAGGTGGGGTAACACATTTAGAATGATGCACCTACAACAAGTTATTGGTGGAGGTAGGAGTAGCGCTACTACAATGTGCAAATTCTTAGAGGAGGTAGGAGAAGACATTTTATTTGTCAACGACAGCATATTTTTGGTGGTGAGGAAGTATTCTAAGCAAGTCAATGTTTATATCCTCTCTGTGAGAAAAGCGTCTAATTCTATCCAAGAAAACGACGACGATTTATTTTTATACTTTGCTCCCAAAGAGTCAAAGTCGATTTTGGCAAACGCTGCAAACAAATGTAAACAACAATCGGATCCCAATGATCCGTGGTGACGTCATAGACTGACATTGCAGCCAGGCAACTATTTATCCCACGTTGGATAGCTATAAGGCCAGAAATAGTTTCAATGTCTAAGGCGGGGATTCCAAACAAACATTTGAGATGACAATTTACCACAATTCGTTTATTGCCGTACGTATCAGACAATGATTTCCACGCTAAACGGAAACTAGAATTGGTGAGTGGAAATCTCACCGGTGGTCTTCTACATTAGATGACAGAGACATTCAATGTCTGATAGACGACAATTATTTATATAAAGGGTGGTGAAGAGATCCCGAAAAGTGGGCCAAAACAAAAAATCACCAGCAAAAACTTCAATGTCGATAGGTGGAACAATGAGGTTATGATTATCGACAGGTGGACAAGTGTAGCTATTGGAGGTGGTAGAAGGTTGAACTTCAGGAGCAGCGATAGAGGTGGTGGACTGCACAGCAACCGAATCGACGGACTTGCTCGACAGCAATTCGGAAGCATTGAATCGGAATTAGAAGAGCTATAACAGGACTATTATCAGTTACACTAGATTTTAGACGATCAAGAAGCTGTATTATATTTTTCCTCTACGACATCAATATTATCTGTCTGCGTAGTATCGAATGCCGTGAGGTATGTTTTGCAAACATCATACGTGCACTAGACATTGTTCCATAACGTTCGAATTTCTGAACTACGAACGTCGAGATTGTAGACAGAATGCGTAGATTCTGTTACCTTTACAAATGCTGCTACTCTTTTTTCAACAATACCAGCGGGTCTGTTGAAGCGTGTGAGAGGGGTTATCGACATTCGAAAACCAATATTATCTGTCTGCGTAGTCTCGAATGCCGTGAGGTATGTTTTGCAATCATCATACGTGCACTAGACATTGTTCCATAACGTTCGAATTTCTGAACTACGAACGTCGAGATTGTAGACAGAATACGTAGATTCTGTTACCTTTACAAATGCTGCTACACTTTTTTCAACAATACCAGCGGCTCTGATGAAGCGTGTGAGAGAGGTTATCGACATTCGAAATCCGTACAAGAAGTACTCAAATTTCCAACATATTTGAATAAAAGTAAGGAATAAAAATTCCAAAAAATAAAATTTTTACTCAAGTATTACTGTAGGTACAAATGTCCAGAAATATCAAAAACCCTACTACTAATCAGTAATTATTTCGAAAAGATTAAAAAAAAATAATTTTAACAATTTTTGTCACTTGTCCCTCTGTGCTGTAGTGCGATGAAAAACGAATATCGCACAAAACAGAGTAAAACACAAGCGACGCTAACAGAGAAATGTCTATGCGTAAGCAGGTACGCACCCAAACAAAACACGACGCGAAAAACGATCCAACAGTGAGAGTTAGAGCCGACAACAATTGTTGGTATATTTGCTATTACACCAAAGTGACGCTAAAAAAAGGCGCGTGGAATGTATGTGTGTTGTTATTGCAAAATGACAGTGCAAATTATTATGTGAGAATCGATCAGCACAGTCGAACAAGAATAATAACCAGGTATGTTTGGTTGGTGGTGGAGTGAGCAACAACAAGACAGTAGACTGTAGGTTATTATTGTTATTGTATTTTGGAGTAATGGGTGGACAAGATGTTTGTGTTGTTATTGCAATTTTGACAAACAAATTTTCAAATACGAGTAATCGAGGGAGATTACAAAAAAAAAAACTATTGCGTTTGGTGGGTGAGAGGGGAAAAGCAATAAATTAATATATGGAGCAGTGATTTATTTTTTATATTTTAACAACCGATGGTTGGGGACAATGTATGTTGTTGGTGTAAATATACAAAACTTTTCCTTTTTAACCAACAAGAATTTGTTCTCAAACTGGGGACAAAGTCGAGGATGATGACTCTGATTAGGACAAATCGGGCGAGAAGGTGATGGTGAATTTATAGCTCGAGGTGGGGTAACACATTTAGAATGATGTACCTACAACAAGTTATTGGGGGAGGTAGGAGTAGCGCTACTACAATGTGGCAAATTCTTAGAGGAGAAGAACGAGAACAACAACGTCTTTCCTCGACTTTTGACCTTGGTAAAAGCCGGAAGTGGTTTGGAAGGAATAACAGCTTTTGATTGCGCAAATTGAAACTATATTTGCTTTTGCAGTTTTTGACTGCATAACCACGAGATACACAATTTATACAAAACTTTTCCTTTTTAACCAACAAGAATTTGTTCTCAAACTGGGGACAAAGTCGAGGATGATGACTCTGATTAGGACAAATCGGGCAAGAAGGTGATGGTGAATTTATAGCTCGAGGTGGGGTAACACATTTAGAATGATGCACCTACAACAAGTTATTGGTGGAGGTAGGAGTAGCGCTACTACAATGTGCAAATTCTTAGAGGAGGTAGGAGAAGACATTTTATTTGTCAACGACAGCATATTTTTGGTGGTGAGGAAGTATTCTAAGCAAGTCAATGTTTATATCCTCTCTGTGAGAAAAGCGTCTAATTCTATCCAAGAAAACGACGACGATTTATTTTTATACTTTGCTCCCAAAGAGTCAAAGTCGATTTTGGCAAACGCTGCAAACAAATGTAAACAACAATCGGATCCCAATGATCCGTGGTGACGTCATAGACTGACATTGCAGCCAGGCAACTATTTATCCCACGTTGGATAGCTATAAGGCCAGAAATAGTTTCAATGTCTAAGGCGGGGATTCCAAACAAACATTTGAGATGACAATTTACCACAATTCGTTTATTGCCGTACGTATCAGACAATGATTTCCACGCTAAACGGAAACTAGAATTGGTGAGTGGAAATCTCACCGGTGGTCTTCTACATTAGATGACAGAGACATTCAATGTCTGATAGACGACAATTATTTATATAAAGGGTGGTGAAGAGATCCCGAAAAGTGGGCCAAAACAAAAAATCACCAGCAAAAACTTCAATGTCGATAGGTGGAACAATGAGGTTATGATTATCGACAGGTGGACAAGTGTAGCTATTGGAGGTGGTAGAAGGTTGAACTTCAGGAGCAGCGATAGAGGTGGTGGACTGCACAGCAACCGAATCGACGGACTTGCTCGACAGCAATTCGGAAGCATTGAATCGGAATTAGAAGAGCTATAACAGGACTATTATCAGTTACACTAGATTTTAGACGATCAAGAAGCTGTATTATATTTTTCCTCTACGACATCAATATTATCTGTCTGCGTAGTATCGAATGCCGTGAGGTATGTTTTGCAAACATCATACGTGCACTAGACATTGTTCCATAACGTTCGAATTTCTGAACTACGAACGTCGAGATTGTAGACAGAATGCGTAGATTCTGTTACCTTTACAAATGCTGCTACTCTTTTTTCAACAATACCAGCGGGTCTGTTGAAGCGTGTGAGAGGGGTTATCGACATTCGAAAACCAATATTATCTGTCTGCGTAGTCTCGAATGCCGTGAGGTATGTT
Source organism: Musca vetustissima (assembly GCF_032173495.1). NCBI lineage: Eukaryota > Metazoa > Arthropoda > Insecta > Diptera > Muscidae > Musca > Musca vetustissima. The sequence continues at coordinate 151,388 of NW_026874973.1, forward strand.
TTGCAATCATCATACGTGCACTAGACATTGTTCCATAACGTTCGAATTTCTGAACTACGAACGTCGAGATTGTAGACAGAATACGTAGATTCTGTTACCTTTACAAATGCTGCTACACTTTTTTCAACAATACCAGCGGCTCTGATGAAGCGTGTGAGAGAGGTTATCGACATTCGAAATCCGTACAAGAAGTACTCAAATTTCCAACATATTTGAATAAAAGTAAGGAATAAAAATTCCAAAAAATAAAATTTTTACTCAAGTATTACTGTAGGTACAAATGTCCAGAAATATCAAAAACCCTACTACTAATCAGTAATTATTTCGAAAAGATTAAAAAAAAATAATTTTAACAATTTTTGTCACTTGTCCCTCTGTGCTGTAGTGCGATGAAAAACGAATATCGCACAAAACAGAGTAAAACACAAGCGACGCTAACAGAGAAATGTCTATGCGTAAGCAGGTACGCACCCAAACAAAACACGACGCGAAAAACGATCCAACAGTGAGAGTTAGAGCCGACAACAATTGTTGGTATATTTGCTATTACACCAAAGTGACGCTAAAAAAAGGCGCGTGGAATGTATGTGTGTTGTTATTGCAAAATGACAGTGCAAATTATTATGTGAGAATCGATCAGCACAGTCGAACAAGAATAATAACCAGGTATGTTTGGTTGGTGGTGGAGTGAGCAACAACAAGACAGTAGACTGTAGGTTATTATTGTTATTGTATTTTGGAGTAATGGGTGGACAAGATGTTTGTGTTGTTATTGCAATTTTGACAAACAAATTTTCAAATACGAGTAATCGAGGGAGATTACAAAAAAAAACTATTGCGTTTGGTGGGTGAGAGGGGAAAAGCAATAAATTAATATATGGAGCAGTGATTTATTTTTTATATTTTAACAACCGATGGTTGGGGACAATGTATGTTGTTGGTGTAAATATCACTGCAAATTCTCTTTAAAGGGCTCTACCGTATACATGAGTAAGGAATAATTTTAGACTGGTGACGTGATATGTAACACAACAAAGAATGCTTTTATATATCAAAGTTCGTAACAACAAAATTGCATGCAATACAAAAGTGTGTGCAATGTCTAAATGGTTTAAGTGGACTGTATTTAGGGTGATTTAATTTAATAACGCGCGTAGGGGTAATTGAAAGTCGACCAATAACAAATTTTCAAACAAATAAATAAACTAAACTCGCGGTAGCTCACTTTTGAAAGAAATCTGAGTTTACGTACCTGGTTTAGTATGGTGATTTCGTGTTGCGGTTATGATATGATTTTATATGAGAGGTTATCCGATGATGATTTCTCCGTGTAGATACAATAACAATTAGGCAATTGGCTACACTCCGGCTCGATGCGACCAATGTTTAGGCGAGGGGTCTGCTTTACTCCTCACTGTGTTGATGGATGGGGGTTAGAGTTGGGTAGTTTCGGAACGATCTCGTTCATTGGAACTATTCCGAGAAAGAACGAAAGGAACGATCTTTAATTAATATAGTTCCTTTTTCTGATCTCGTTGTTTTTTCTTCTCCTTTTTTCTCGTTATTTTTTTCTGATCTCGTTCCTTTATTTCCATATTCTTCATTCGTTCGTATTTCAAATAGTTAAATTTAATTTTTTTTGTTTTAAATATTTTTATAAAAAGAAACGATCTTTAATTAATATAGTTCCTTTTTCTGATCTCGTTCTTTTTTCTTCTCCTTTTTTCTCGTTTTTTTTCTGATCTCGTTCCTTTATTCCCATATTCTTCATTCGTTCGTATTTCAAATTGCGTAAATAGTTAAATTTAATTTCTTTAGTTTTAAATATTTTTATAAAAAGTATTTTGTGCTTATCGTCCTGCTGTGAAATTCTGTAGCTTTATTTAATTTTTTCTTCATTTTTGCAAAATTTAAAATTTTTGCATTTATTAACAAATCAACACGGAACTATGTGAGCGAAAAAAGCAAAAAGAACGATGAAGGAGAAAGATTCAAAGGAACTATTTAGGAGTAGGAGCTATATGGAGCAAAGGAACTATTTGAAGTAAAGGAACTATAAAGAGCAAAGGAACTGTATGGAGTAAAGGCACTATATGGAGCAAAAGAACTATATGAAGCAAAGGAACTATATGGAGCAAAGCAACTATATGGGAAAATAAAAAAAAAACATAAAGAACGATGAAAGAGAGAGGTTCAAAGGAACTATGTAGGAGTCGGAACTATTTGGAGCAAAGGAACTGTACGGAGTAAAGGAAATATATGGAACAAAGGAAATAGTTCCTTTTTAAAAAAAGAACGAGAAAGATCGATCCGCTAAGTGAACTAGATTGCCCAACACTAATGGGGGTGCTTAACTCAAGGGTGCGGGGGGATGCGAGCGACAAGAACTCCTAAGTAGTTAGTGGTGTAAGGGTGATTCGCGTTGTTGGCGTATGTAGAAAAGCAATATTATTAGCAATACTCTAGTTATTAATCTTGGCTTTATTGCAGAGGTAATCCCCAAGCAGTCAATCAACATCCGTGATCGACTGAGCTCGGGAAGTTGTAGGCCATTGTATCAAACTTAAACATTACCAAGAAAACGAAATCTCGTACATGTTACGGGAATAATGACTTCAGCTAAATCCTGCGTTTGGGTACCATTGTTTTGCAAGTTTTGAAATGGAGATTTTTAGATATGTCTTCAACGCCGAAGTGACCAAAATGTACCGGCAAATCTTTTTAAACCCCAACCAAACACAGTTTCAAAGGATTTTATTCAGAAAATCGTCTTGTGATCCAATAGAAGACTATGAATTACTTACAGTCACGGTTGTAGTAAAGTGTACGCCGTTTTTGGTACTGCGAACACTCATGCAATTGGCAAAAGCAATAAAAGATATGTACCCATTAGCCTCAAAAATAATTTCGGATAATTTATATGTCGATGATGTGTTGGCTGGAGGACACACTTACAACAAACCATTAAAGTTTGAAAATAACTTATTGCTGCCATGGAATCTGCAGGATTCAAATTAATGAAATGGGCAGCAAATGACTCACAGATTATTGAAGATTTATCAGGCGAAAAATTTCTCCCAGTGAATTTGACTGACATTTCGGAGGATGCATCTACCAAAACTTTAGGCATTCGATGGAATATATCGGGAGATTTCTTTACTTTTACACCTCCAAATATGGAAAATAGAAATTCCTATACAAAACGGGAATTACTTTCTACCATAGCAAAGTTATTCTATAGCTAAACTCGTTATACAGCAAATGTGGCTGGATAAGATAAACCGAAGCATCACATGGATTTTGTGATGCTTCGGAGAGTGCTTATGCTGCCGCATTATATATAAGGCTCGAAAAGGGAACAACGAAATAGAGAATTTTCTATTGACAGCAAAAACAAGAGTCGCCCATATTAAAAAAAAATATCACTTCCGAGGTTAGAATTATGTCGAGCTGTTTTACTGTTAAAATTGACAGTTTCAATATTACAATGTCTGAAATTTCAAAATTTTCTGTCCAATATTGGACCGATTCTACAATAGTTCTTTCGTTTAAGAAACTCCCATGACATTGGTCAAATTTTGTCGGAAATCGAGTTTCTGAGATCATAGAAAATGTTGGAACTGAAAATTGGAGACATGTAGACTCAGCAAATAACGCAGCGGATATTGCGAGCAGTGGTTTCCCACCTAGCGAATTGATTAAACGCCATTTATGGTGGAATGTACCGCATTGGTTGAAATTACAAAAAAAAGTTGGCCGTCAAATGAAATTATTGAGGAAACTAATATTGAAGCAAAAACAGTTAAAGTTTTAGCAACTAACATTGGGGAAGACCCCTCAATTTCTCCTCTTTATCGAAAGTTTACCGTACCTATGCATATGCTTTGATATTTTGGAGAAAATAGACGACATTTAAGAATTATATCTCCAGAACTTACTGCCGATTAGTAAGTTCTGGAGATATTAGATTAATAGATTAATTTCTCAATCGCAGGAGAGACTGGGAAATGTATTTGCCTTATTGGTTTTACATCACCCGTATTTGATCAAGGGGGTACTTGAGCTATAATCTGGTTCTTTGTTTGCTATAACTATATCATCTTTGAAATTATTTGTTAATATTTTATCTGCTGTATTATATATGTTATTTTGAAAAACTGCAGGTCGAGGAAGAATCTTCACATCGTCTGAGATGATTGTTGACATGTCGTCGGTTTGCGTGCACCCATCGGTGCAGGAATACGCAATTTTTTGAACTATTACATTTTATACAGTTGGGTTTATATACCTGTGGTGTACCACAACCATAACAAAATATTGCTCTCTCAGCCATACATTCTTTGTGCCTGTGGCCTGGCTTTCTACAATTCCAACATACCGATGAAAGTTCTGAAACTTCTTCCATCTCGAGCAACTCTGGGTCCATACCACCATTAAACTCAATTTCAGCAGTTCACTTAGTAAAATTATTGGATTGACTACCGAATCCGACGACAAATTTCCCGAAGCTGACCAACTGATGAAATCTCTAATAGACATGTTTGAAATCTCATGTTGTATGTATGGTTGTAGATTGCGACGTAAGATCTCCACAAGAGTATTGTCATCAAGTAGTTTATCCAATCTATCAACCAGATCAATGACGGAATCATAAAAAATATCAAAAGGCTCATTTGGCTTTTGTTTGCGATCTCTTATTAATTCTCTAAAATCAATATCGGTTCTAGAATCTCGATACTGCTGACGAAGAGCTTTGCAAAGATTTGCTCATTGAACAACTGGTACTGTGCGATGGAATCTCCAGAACCAGTCGCTAGCTTTGCCCTCGAACAAAGTACTGGCACTACGACATAAAATATCAAAATCCCCATTAAGAGTCTGTTTCGTAAGGGCTTCCAGCCGATATATGAAATTATCGACCGGTAAACTGGTTGAACTGCCATTAAATTTAATTTTCCAATTAGCGATAATCTGACTGACCTTATCTGGACGGAAGGATAAATCCCGACTGGACATTGGAAAACTGCTACGAGACCTGTTAGCTAAATTACCCTCATTGCTAGCTTGACCAAAGGCGTTGTTATCATTATTGTTATTAGCCGAAGGTAATCCTATCAACTGCTCCAATGTCCTTTGTTCAACATCATAAACATTCGGCATAGCCTGGTTGTTTCTAACACCTATTGGAGAAGATGCATTACAAACTTGAGGGACATTGTTTATATTTAATCGTGCTAAACTTGATTCCAAACTTTTCTCTACTAAGGAAGAAAACTGATCCGAAATACTCAGAACTATAATCGCTTGCTGACAGTTTATAAGGGTTAACAATACCAAAATTTTATTAAAGAAAAATTCCATATTAACTTCAAATAAGATTTACAACCGTAGAGAAATTCCAAATATTAAATAAATTCCATCAACTAACATCATTTCCAAAACAAACAATTTTCAAATCATTGTGTTACTATTAAAATTTAATGAATTTTCTTTTTTTAACTTTTCAAAATATTTTTATAATACCTAGAAAGAGCACAACTCAAATGCAAAGAGTTCATTAACAAAATTACTTGTTTTTAAATATCACACAAATGATTATTTTGGCTATTTTATAGGCAATAGCAAAATATATATTAAAAAAAGTACAAAATAATTCTAAAAAAATTAAAAAGTTAATTCATATTGATTATTTATCAATACAAATTAAAAACAAAAAATCAGAAAATTCGATTTGATTGACGAAAAATCGCAATAAACTCCAGCAATTACACTTTTTCTCTTATGGATTATTATTCTTTTGTTATTGTTATTCTTTTCAAAATACTGTGAACACAAGGAACTTTGTTGGTACATATGGCATGATTCCAGCAATTTTTATTTTCTTATCTTTTCGTTTTTTTATATTCGTTTCGTTCTCCTTATAAATCACTGATTTTGTTTTCTCTGAATTTTTTCTTAGACACACAAAATATATTTTTTCTTTCTGACAACTTGGTACCATTCAACGTTACCGATTTCTGATTTATGTTTTGTTTTTTCTTTCTCTGATAGATAACAATTTTTAGAGAAAATCAAACACTTTGCATTGATAACTAATTACTTTGCATCTCAAATGACCGAAAACATTATTTGATAATATTATTTATATTAGAGGATTGAAAACTTTGATTTCCGCAGGGGTTTTTTTTGGGAATATTACTATTTTATTCCTTTTTTCAACGCAAACCATTGAACTCTTCGAAACACTTTAAACCACTAACCTCTGCCTAATATGGGTGAGGCTTGATGTAACAGCATGTAGGTGTGAAGCGCATCAGTGGAATCAAGGGGAATGCTAAAAATAATGAGAGATGGACACACAGGCACTTTTAAAATAGCTGCTAAAGAGAAAATCTGCAGATAGGTAGCTTACCGAATAACAACATAACATATATAATGTATTTGTAGAAACCATAACCAGCGCTCCAAAGGGAACAAAAGATGATCGCCAGAAGAGTTGTTCTTCAGACCCAAATTGGACAATGCCACAGATATTTTGAAACCAGCAAAACCATATATTTTACGGCCAAGGGCAGAGTAGTGGCAATGCCACCAATGTAATTATTGGGTCCGGAAATAGCCAAAAAATAAGATTGTAACTTGTTTCGGGTTATGCAACTTCGAGCTTTTAGACTTTGACCTTTTAGCCAGTGAATATGTTTATAGCCTCACGATCAGAATAAAATGAAAAAAATGTCTTCCCGTTACCACCTTTTGTAACCTCGGTTAATTCACTACCAAACGGCTGAATTACAAATACTTCTTCAAATATAAAAAAAAAACAAATATGTCTACATTTTAGCACAAATACATAATTAAAACACTCAAATTTCGTGTTTCAATGTGTATAGAAGAATATCGTAATTAGAGAAACTGTCACCACTATTCCGTAGCCTATATCCCATTGGTAGTTACATACATCTATAATTCACACTGGATGGTGCACACTCACAATCGAGTAAAGATTGCCGAAATTCACATAGAAATGCTCAAAAGCAAATTTAAATGCAAAAACAAATAAAAATAAAAAAATTTTGTCCTTGCTGGGATTCGAACTTCCGGTTCGAAACCCGACGCGCTTCCTCTGAACTACCAGGGACGTCGGATCCAGGCTGGCTAAATGGGATCAACGTTAGGTCGCGATTAGGGGTATATTAGCTATGATCTCTCTGGTGCATTATAGTATTACAGCATCATAAAGTATAGAAGGTGCGGTGAAGAAAGAGAAATAAGAAAAAAATACATCCCAAATGATAACATTGAGCAAGTGGAACAAAAAAACAACAAACTCTGACAGTAATGTAGCAAACAAATCACATAAGTCAACATACGTGCATAGAGGTGTAATGCTGGTTGTAAAGCTACCGAATGTTAATTAACATATTATTGCACGTCATGAACCAGAGGTGTCCAAACCTCAGCTATCAAGGCGCCAGAATTAATTTGTATTTTTTCCCCGGGTATTTCAAAATCTTCATGCGCCTCTACATGAGCATAACGACAACATTAATCAGAAGTGGTTGGAGGATGTGGGAAGTACCAGAAATGACATTCCACAGATGGCTCTAAATGGTACTTACGGCAAAGCCGGGGAAATAAGAAAATCCCTTGTAGATTTTTTGTGGGAAACAGGTAATTACAATTATTTTATACTAAATCAATGTTCTAACTATACTCCTTTTTCAGAACACGAAGTAGGAGTCCAATCGTCCTGCCCTGTATAAATGAAATCAAACAAATGCAATCAGTGTGTGTCTGGAGCTTTTATATCAACTTGTTCACAACATTTTTATATCAACTTTTTCACGCGTTGTAGAGATAAAAAGTATTTCTTTAACCACCGTTATGAAACATACTTATACATTGATACTTTTTATTTTTTTATTCGAACGTTCCCACGCCACTCACACCCGCCCCTGCCGACCGACGGGGCCACCTCCCCATAATGTGGAGAGAACATACACCCCATAGTCCGGACTATGGAGGGTTAGTAGTGAAGGAAAACTACTGGCTACAGAATTAACATCAGTTAAACATAAACAAAACCACAATAGTTTTGACAAAACATACAAACAGAAATATTACATACACAATTGTCTGGCAACTATACCTCAATTATAGACGAATGATAGAATTTTTTATTACATAAATGGGGTCAGAAAATGATACTCTGTTATATAAATTATTATAAATTTCACATAAAGCGCGAAGTGGATTAGTTAGTTCATAATTATGCCTAACTAGGGATAAGTTAAGAGGTAAATAATTACGTGTTCTACGGGAGAGAATATTAAATTTTATTTCACCGGTTAAAAAGTTTGAGTCAATTTGTCCACGTTAAAATTTTATTATAAATATTGCTCTAAGTATTAATCGCATTCTTTCCAGAGTTGGAAGATCAATCAGTTTCAGACGGTTAACGTACGGTGGAAGTGCTTCAAGTGGATTCCAAGGTAGACCCCTAAGAGCAAATAAAAGAAACTGGGTTTGATTCTATTTTATTAGAATAATTTTTATAAAATGGGCTCCAAAGTACACAGCCGTATTCCAATGTGGGTCGAACAAGGCTGATGAATAGACGTTTAGTTATATGCGGATCATCAAATTCCTTAGATCATCGCTTTATAAAACCAAGCAACGATTTAGCTTTATTAAAAGATGACTCAATATGTAAATGAAAACGCAATTTGGTATCTAAAATGATACCAAGATCTGTAAACGAGTCTACAGAGTCAAGTTTATGAGAACCTATAAAGTAATGAATAGATATGGGCCTGGTCTTTCTTAATTTGTTGAACTTCTTAAGATTTAGCGACATACCATTAGAACTACACCAGTTTACTAATGAGTGTAGGTCATGTTGCAAATTTAATGAAGAGTTAAGTGTATTTAGACTACAAAAAAGTTTTACATCATCTGCAAACATTAAAATATTAGAAATCGGATTACAGATGGAAGATCATTTAAGTAAAGGACAAAGAGTAATGGACCCAAGTGGCTACCCTGAGGAACACCAGATGAAACACTGGTGTCATCTGAGAGAAGTGAATTGAAATGTACTATTTGAGTACGATCTTGTAAATAAGGAAATCCAGTTAAGAAGGATTGCTGGGAAACCCATAATATCAAGCTTATAAATTAATAAACTGTGTACAACAGTATCGAACGCTTTACTGAAATCTGTATAGATTATATCAGTTTGCAGTTTATTGATAAACCCATTGTGATCGTGACACATAAGCTCCATTAAGTTAGTCAATGTAGACCTCCCTCTTAAAAAGCCATGTTGGAAAGGAGATACTATAGATGAGACAAAGTGGGAAATTCTTCGAGAAACCAAAAGTTCAAATAACTTTGGAATCGCACTCAATTTGGCGATGCCCCTATAATTTTCAATAGTGCACCGACTACCAGTTTGGGTAAAGGGATTATATAGCTAGATCTCCAGTGAAGAGGAAAATAACCAAGAGATAAGGAATAGTTAAATAAATCTGTTAGTGGTAAGTACAATTCATATGCACAAGACTTCAATATAAATGATGGGACACCATCTGGACCAGCAGAATTAGAGGTTTTTAGTGATTTCAGGGCATTTAATACCTCATCCTCCGAAAGTAAAAAATGTGGAAAATGGTTCATCTTCCCCATATGGTAGTTATAATTAAAATTAAACGTAATGTTTGAATAATTGTTCTAAAAAAATTTGGCAAACATATTTGCAATATCAGAGTTATTAGAGCTATTAGATCCCATACTACCAAATTTCATATAGCTGGGAAATGACCGAACATTACGTTTAGTATTAACGAATTTAAAAAAATCTTTTGGATTAGTTTGTAATCTGCTTTTCATTTTTACTAGATATTCTGAATAACACATCTTATTTTCAGTATTATACTTATATCTAGCCAAAGAATAATTTCTGTAATTCACTGGAGAATTATATTTTTTGAACTTTTTAAACAATCTACTCTTAACATTACGCAGGCGCCTTAGATAAGAAGATGACCACGATGGTTCACTATCAGGATTGACTTCTATGAAGGGAATGGATAATGATAACGCTTCATATAAAGTTATGTAGAAAGAAGAAATGCGTGAGTCCATATCACCCTTAAAATCCCAATTTGTGTTGGATAAAATGGAATGTAAAATATCAAAGTTGGCTTTCTTAAAATTTAGTTTAAGCTTTTTTTGTTTAACATGATCAACATTAGTTAATTTATGCTGGAATTCCAGACTCATATTAAGAGTTGGGTGATATTTATCTTCAGGTTCAGAAAACGGGGAACATCTACATATAGATATATTTATCGTTGATGAAAATACTAAGTCTAATATTCTATCTTTAACGTTGGAGATATTATTTATTTGGAATAAACATTGATCAAATATTGTTTCCCAGAAAATAGCCATGCCAGAAGAAGTTGATAATGTTGATGAAGTAGGCACATAATCGATATTATTGTCACCTAGAACCCATGTTAAATTTGTCAAATTGAAGTCACCAAAACAAACAATTTCACAATTAGATGACATTGACTTTGAAGCTTGCTTTATTAATTCAGCATGTCTAAGGTAAACGTCGGTTTCAGAGTTAGGAGCTATATATGAACAGGTTAAGATAAAAGATGAACCTAAATAATTTAATCGAACACAAACAAATTCAGTATCTAAATTATTATTTATTGAAATGCACTCAGAGGCAATAGAATTATGTACAGCTATCAGCACTCCACCGCCGATTTTATTAAGTCTATCATGCCTATAAACTTGATATACATCTGAAAAAATTTCAGTATCACCAATCTCAGGTTTAAGCCATGTTTCAGAGAAGACAACAATTTTATAATCGCAATCGAAAGATTTAAGGTAAATATTTTTTAATTTTGTATTGAGGCCCCTTACGTTTTGATAAATTAATTGTAAGGAATTACTTAGTTTTTTGAACGGGATACGTTATCGGTTATTTCCAATAATGGTTTTGCGATGTTGGATCTTTTCCTAAATTCAAACTCTTTTACTAAAATCCCATCAGATCAAAACGATTCATTGACTACAACGTTAAATATTTTTTGATGAGTAATAAGTTTAAATGGGACGTGACATTGAGTTGGAGTTGATGACTTAAACTTAAAAATTTTAAAATCATTTTAATGAAGGCCATGTAGCCTAGAGATAAATAGAGTTTTTCTAGGAGCAACTACGATAAGTTCACTATTGTCCACAGAGACAGGATGATTTTATAAACTTACCGGATTTACAGATGGAGTAACTTCTGTAGCAGGTATACATAAAGAAGAAGAATCAGTCAATTTGGCTTCAGTAGATAAGGTCTCAGTCTGAATACTTGGACCGTTTTGTTCGTTTGAGTCAGCAGTGGTTAAGCCACTGGGTGGTACAGGTGAATATAGCGCCGGCGGCGCAAGATGGTTTTCGGAATGAGCACTCTTGCTATTATTGCGTTGCGATAAAACAACTGGTGAATTTAAAGTAATTAAATTATCACCGTGAGCAACAACCGAAGTAGTCTTTTCCGTTTCGGAGAACCATCTACATATTGTCCAGCAACTTCATTTTTTTGTACATGTTTAAGGTGTATTTACAAAAACACAGAGATCAGTATTTGTAAAGTAAAAAAATAAACATTGTTTAAATTATAATATATTACATTAAAATTTAAAATATGAATGGAAAAAGTAAGTAAAGTGTCATATAAAATATATATATGGGCAATATTGCCAATTTTTTAACATAGCTGAAGCGGAGGTTCATCCCTTTATAACTCGGGAACTACTTAAGTATATGAAAAAAAGTGAATAGTTTTGGGTTAATTGATCTGTCGTTCCAAACTGTTCATGATACTGACCTCCAATCTTTATGTTGGTGGAAGCTGTGTCTACTTTAATGTAAAAAAATGTGTAAAAACAGGTTGAGGCGAACCAGTTTTTTTATGTTCTCTATCGATTTGTGACTAAGCCACTCATTGCACGGTCTTCGTGTCAAAATAAAACTAGAAGCCAACAAAATGGGGACTACGGCCCTTATGTATCATTTTTAAAAATTTTAACTGCATCTACCTTTAAATGATGCTGACATTTTGATGCTCGATTTTGAGTGTTTTTTTAATGTTGCTTCTAGCTTTAATACGCAAACAGGAATTTATAAAAATCGATTATCAGATTATTGTAGTCGCGAATCTGCGTAATCTGATATGTATTTTGTGTATGTAGTATGCACAGCTTCAGAGTAATACTCATCCGAAGGTGTGAATTTTGTGCGATCAAATTTTTAAAAAAACCTATTTTTCGGGCCAAATTTTTAGATCTGTCAACTGAATGATATGGGTACCCGCGATCAATAAGGTTTTTTACGTTTCGGATGATATAAAATCTTCTTCGTGAAAATCCATCTACTAGAACGGCGGGAACTGGCCTTCCAAAAACACGAAATTTGGCAAAAAATGTTTTTGAAAATATCGCGGATTTATTTGCGTTTTCTGTGTATCATTTGCGCTTCAATAAATGACCTCAAATGGATTTTGATCTTTTTCGAAAAGAGAACTTTAAAAACTTCACCCGAAAGAGAGATGTACGCAATTTATCTCAAAAATAGATTGTGCTGGCACATCCATGGTTCTTAATGGACCACATTGAAATCGGTATAGATCGATGTATTTTTTTAGGGTGCACACCGAAATCGGATGCGCGTTTATGGCATATGGAGTTTTTGGAAATTATTCGCGTTTTACGATTTTTAGGGTACTTCAATGTAACGTGTGGCACATCTTAGCCGTCAAATGAAATTTCGCAAAATATATATGGATTGGAAGATAAACATCAATACTTCATGGAAACCGCATGCGCATCAAATGATTTTGAGAATTACGCGATTTAGACGCAATTAATCTCAAAAATAGTGTGATCGGGCACATCCATGGTTCTTAATGGACCACATTGAAATCGGTATAGATCGATGTATTTTTTTAGAATTCACACCGAAATCGGATGCGCGTTAATGACATTTGGAGTTTTTGGAAATTATTCGCGTTTTACGATTTTTTGGGTACTTCAATGTAACGTGTGGCACATCTTAGCCGTCAAATGAAATTTCGCAAAATATATATGGATTGGAAGATAAACTTCAGTACTTCCTGGAAACCGCATGCGCATCAAATGATTTTGAGAATTACGCGATTTACACGCAATTTAAAATGTATATTTCAAAATATTATATTATTTTAGGATTCATTCCTATTTATAGAATTCTAAGATTTATAGGAAGGGTTGATATAATCCGAAAGGCGTATACTTATACACAAAAAGTGATTATTATTATATATGTCAATTTTTCGGCGAAATTCGGGTAAAATAGCAGAATAACCCCAACATTTTTTTCTGAAATTTCTTGTATACAATTAAAAAAATAAATATGATGACATTATTTTTTCGAACCAAAAACCAATATTTTTCCTCAATATCTTGTTTTGTTGTCGCTTTGATTTAGAAACCACAACACGGACTTGTGTGATTTTGATATCATTTGATTCATCATGGTGTTTAGATTATGTAAATATTTTTAAATTATTTTTAGGTGTATGTATGTCATTAATATATTGAATATATTGACGTAATCTCCTACATTTTTATTATTTTTCTCATATTTCGCGAAGATGTGCAACTTTTTCACGATTATTATAATATATTCATATTCTTATTTTACGGAGGAAGATATATATCAACGCTATTGGTCAATATAATAAACGGCGTAATTTTAAGATTTTTTTCTTATGCCCAAAATTAAAACCTCGATAACTTTTGCGCGCATCAACCAAAAATTTGATCGCGAACGGTTTCGGAGTCAGAACATTTTTCTCTATATGTGTACCAAAAATCATTGATGTGTCACAAAAACAATGGAATATTAAAAAATTGGCAATATTGCCCATATATATATATATATATATATTCTATTTTCTATTCCCCTCAGAATTCCGTTCCGTTCTTTTTCTACATCAACAATTTCTTTTTGTAATTGGAGCCCTTTTTCACTTAAATCATTCATTTTTTATACAATCTACTAACTACCTATTAGTATCTTCTATATTCTTTTGAATACTTTTTTTATATTCCTTATCGCAGTTTTTTTTTTTTGAAAAAAAGGGACCAATATTGTTAATATTGTCGATATGTGGAATGGATCAATATCAATTTTTGGCTCTAACAAAAACATGGTTTTCCAAATAGGAAAATACGAGGGTCCCAGCGGAACTTTCGACGCAATTAGACAAACAACATTGGGTCTTTGGTGCACCACTTAAATGAAATAGGCCGGAAATATATATGGGAGATATATAATCAGAACTGTTTTCAAAAAAAAAAAAAAAAAAAAAAACACAACACACGTCATTCTAGGCTCAATTTGGTACGTTGTGCAAAATTTCATTTCAATCGGACATATATGAATTCTTTGGTGCTACATTTAGATGAAATCGGCAAAAAATATACATGGGCATTATATCTAAATCTGAACCTATTTCAACAAAACATAATTGACGTCATTCTAGACTAAAATTCGATACGCTGTGTAAAATTACGTTGTAAGCTTTGGGACTTTGGTACACTATAGTAAAATTGGATGAAAATATATATGAGATCTAAATCAACCAATTTTCACCAATTTCAATAGGGTTTGTCTTTGGGCCAAATAAATGAGCTGTGCCAAATTTCATCTAATTCGGGTCATAAATGCAGCCTGCATTTTCTTTACAATAATACATGGACAGACAGAAGGATGGCTCAGAAAGTTATTCTAAGTATATCCTCAACAGTACCTATGGGTATATATCGTTCCTTTTTGGGCCAACCAATGTTATAATACCTTCGCCCTCAAGTCCGATTAGGTATATACTCATACATACCGATGCTCTCATCCTCTAAATTATATGGATTGTGAAATTTGTATCCCCCAAGTATTGCAAGCACCCGTTCTTAAGAACCCAATTGGAAGGGGATCCCACAGAGGGTCCAATAAATTCAGTAATTTTTCCTCTGCGTCTATCGGCCAACGCTTCTTTTTTAGTTGAAGACACTTCCTGTGAAGATAAAAAAGTGTATATTACTTTGTTGTTATATATATATATATATATATATACTTTCCTTTATACGCTTTCTTTTTCCATTTTTATTAGGGGAAATTCTAAATGCTTTTTTGTATTTTCCTTTTGTTTACTCTTGACAATAAAGAAAATTTATACAAATTAGCTGTGAAAACACTTGCAGCTTTTTGGTTCTTTTTTAATAGTTGCGATTTTTGATACAAAAACAGCGTTGCATAATATTAGTATGAAGACTTTGAACAAGTTTCCAAGTAAATCAGGTCATGAAAAGATTTAAATTTGTGTGGTAAATCTAGACGAATTTAAATAGATTAATCTAACAAACCCTGAAAAACTAGGTTAACCCAGAAAAAACTCTATTATAAACGCACTATTAAGATCTGAATTTTGGATATTCAGATTAAAACCCTTGGTAAAAAGGTCATCCACAACTGCAAACAAAGTGTATTGTACTAAAGCCATTCACAAAGACAAATAATGGCATCTCAGCCTTCGGAAAGAACCTTACTTTCACGCCCTTTTAACAATACTGGAGTCGATTTCGCTGGCCCATTTAACATTAAAAACTTTATTGGAAGACCTTGTCTAATATAAAGGATATGTTTGCGTCTTTGTCTGTTTCGCAATAAAGGCCATACATTTAGAAGATACTAGCGATTTATCAACCCAATCGTTTCTTGCAGCATTTCCCCGATTCGTTGTCAGTCGCGATTGTCCATCGTGTATATATTCTGTTAATGGAACTAACATCATTGGAACTGCTGAAATCATTAAAAAGGATGGACTCCAATTTTTAAAAATTTACAAAATTCTGTCATCCAACGCAATATTCAACACAACCTCAATTGGAAATTTAATCCTCCTGGGGCAACTCATATTTGTACTATTTTAACACGAATAGAATCATGCTTAAATCCAAGACCCTTGAGTCCCGCTGGTGAAGATCCAAATGATTTTTCTCTACTGACACCAGGTCACTTTTTGATTGGCATGCCAATTCTTGCTCCACCCGAACCTGATTTTTCCGATGGTGACTTAACTCTAGCCAACAGATGGAAAAGACTTAAAATAATTTCCCAACATTATTGGAAATCAGAATATCTTAAGGAGATACACCGTAGAACAAAATGGAAATATGAACAAAAAATCTGAAAGAAGGGGATAGTTATTATAGTTATTAAAGACGATATATTCGCTCCGACTGAGTGGAAGATGGGTAGAATAGTGAAAACTAATCACGGAATATACACTAACGAACGGGTTGTTGATATACGTACTACTGGAGGAACGATAACTCGACCCATATCAAAAGTCATAAAATTGTTTTTCGAATGACTAGTCGGTCCCCTCCTTTACAAAAAACATAGAGGCCCGATCCAGAAGTCCAAGACGCCATCAACCCCATTGGAGGTCGATAGACAGGCAGAACAGCAACGAAAGAAGCGGGTCTTCCCAACGTCGTCAAATTCGAGATGGAAGACGCGAACGCCCTAGTTATTGGCAACACGCCTGTAGACTGTGGCAGGAGGATCACGCCCTCATTTGGTGCCGCAGATTTTTGAACCTCTCCCTACACCAACGGCATGAAACAGTGGAGAGAAGAAGCTACTGCCGAAATTGCCTGGCCAGAAGCCACTTAGGCCCCGACTGTCCTTTTCTAACCAGCTGCCACAAATGCGATATCCGCCACATTGAGGGCTCTGCTCAGCCAATCATCGGTAATGCCGAGGATTTCATACTCGTCCTTAATGCAGCTGTGTCTGCGATCGTTCCTATGCAAGCAAAGACGATTTACCTCTTTTAACATTATGGCACGCAATACGAGCGATACTTGGGCACTGAAATGACCATACGAAGACCCAATCCAAGATTTCCTCACACACAGATTAGCCGATGTTGATCCAAGAGGAAATATCCCAATTGAAATTGAGCTAGGTGGTGATACATACACGGCAATTAGTCGAGAGGGCAAATTTTTTACTGGGCTTGGAGACGTTTATGCCTGCGAAACAGCATTGGGCTTAGTACTTTCCGGGCCAATTAAGAATATGCCAATAAACTAGAGCGTAAAGTCTTCACTGAGTCACGGGGGGGCGGAGAATGTATGGTCTTGTACCAGACTTATGGAAGCCACTGTACTGTTGTTTTGCAAAAATTGGCTAGCGGTACCCAATACCATTTACTGCCTTCCAATAACATTGGAAAACATAAGTATGCTTTAAAAAGCATAGCGGGCAGCAAAGGAGTTAGTTATCGTTCGGCATTACATGCAGAAGCATCCCATCAGTGATCATAACATTAAACATTGAATACAATTCCAATCGAATTATTTTGTGTTACTTTTTAAATTTTTCAGATTTTTTTCTTTTTGGAATGAGTGCATTTTCTGAGTGTAAATTCATCTTTCATTTAACCACTTGAAACTGACACACCTTCGCACGAATCGATTCGACAGTTTCTTTTAGGTTACTTTATTTTACTAATAATATATTTTCTGCGTTTTTCGTATTGCAACAACGAAAATTCCGTCCAACAAGCGCAATTTTTTGCAATAAAAGCCGCTACTCATTCATAAACGTTATGTAACTTTTCCAGTAACATATACTCAGCAAGAATTTACTGAGAGTAAAAACGGAAAGGAGAGGAGAAAAAGATAAAGTTTTATGTTTAAAGATACCAAATAACAATAAACTTTACCAAAATTCAAGTTGCCTGTAAATAATTTGTTTTATTTCTTTTATAAATTATAAATACGTTCTCTTTTACAGACTTTTGCGTAAACGAACAATATCCAATAACAATTTTTACAAAACATTGAGTAAACGAACATACCTATTGTCATATACCTACGAGTGCAGTTCGCAAAGTTCTTAGCCTAACACAAAAAGCGCGGTATAAACAGAAGAAAGTTAAGTGTTTTGGAAACATCCATCTCTGTTATGAACACACGTAAAATTTTGTTACTACCTGACATCGGTTCAAAATTACGTGTTCTTCGAGAGGGAACATTAAAAATTATTTCTCCCGTAAGAAAAGGTGAATCAATCAGACCACGTGTTAATTTAATAATAAATAATGTTCTTAACATGAAACGTCTTTTTTCTAGTATTGGAAGATTAATTAACAATAAGCGACTTTTATAAGGTGGAAGTAATTTCGATAGGTTCCAATTTAGGCCACGCAAAGCAAAGAT
The DNA here is from genome assembly GCF_032173495.1 of Musca vetustissima. NCBI lineage: Eukaryota > Metazoa > Arthropoda > Insecta > Diptera > Muscidae > Musca > Musca vetustissima. The sequence goes on from NW_026874973.1 coordinate 169,738, forward strand.
TAAAAACTGAACTTGAACTGACTCAATTTTATCACAGTGACATTTATAAAACGGACTCCAAAGAATGCAACCATATTCTAGGACTGGGCGGACAATACTAACAAATAATCTTTTAGTAACATAAGGGTCATCAAACTCTTTAGACCAATTTCTTACATTTTTTTAAATTAAGAGACATTCCATTTGCACTGCACCAGTTAAAGAGTGAGTGTAAATCGTACTGTAAATAAACTAAATTACGTGTATTTGTATGCGAAAACAGCTTGACATCATCTGTATACATTATTTTGGAATAAAGAATGGAATTCGGAAGATCATTTAGATAAAGAACAAACAATAACGGACCCAAATGACTTCCTTGCGCAACTCTAGAGGAAACAACAACAATATCTTTAGAAAAGGAATAACTGAACAAAACTTTTTGGGTACGATTCTCTAAATAGGATGAAATCCAGCTTAAAAGAATTGACAGGAACCCTATAACATTAAGTTTATGGAGCAATAGCTTATGAACTACAGTATCGACAGCTTTACTGAAGTCTGTATAAATAACATCAGTCTGTTGTTTATTTGCGAAGCCATTATGAACATGACAAACAAATTCAAGAAGATTGGAAGTAGTAGATCTGCCTTTCATAAAACCGTGTTGAAAAGGGGAAATACTACTTTTTATAAAATGTGATATTCTTCGTGAAACTAATAGTTCAAAAAGTTTAGGTATGGCACTTAACTTCGCAATACATCTATAATTATCTATAAAAAAATCTATTACCAGATTTATGAAGGGGGATAACATAGCTCAACCTCCAGAAATGCGGAAAATAACCTGTATTTAAGGAATAGTTAAATATTTTTGTAAGGGGTAAAAATAAATCATTAGCACAAGATTTCAAAATGTAGGTTGGAACTCCGTCAGGACCGGGGGAAAATGAGGAACGTAATGCCTTTAACCCAGAATAAACTTTATCTTCAGTTAAGCAGAAACGACCACTAATGACCACTAAATGCATTTTGAGTATATGAAAATGGAGAGCCTCTAAAGTCGTTCGTTAACGTTTTTTGTATTGCAGTCTTTAAAAGAGCAAGCCATTATGAATGATTAATAAAATTTTATAACCGTCTGAAAGTATGCTTTAAAAACGAGAAGTTATTTGATATGTAAAATGATAGCAAATGAATTAACGTAACCGCCTGAAATTATGCTAAGGAAAGCAAATTAGTATTGACAATCAAGTGGGGAATATAAAACAAATGTTAAAACTAACAAAAACAACGAAGGAATAAAATAAACCAAAGGAGAAATAAATACCAAAATACAAAGCAAACACAATTTGTGGAAAAAATTTGGAAAAACAAATGAACACTTAAAAACACTTTTTAGAAAAAACTTCACAATTTCGAAATTAAGAGTATTATATTTTGTTGAAATAACACTAATAAACACTTAATACACCATTATAGACACGTTTAAATGAATAATTATTAATTTGATTTAAAAGACACGCACAAAACAATTCTATACCAGCAGAGTTGCCAAACTTTTTTTATAATTTAACTTTAAATTTGAATTGCTTTTACATAAATTACTACAAATTATTGAACTATTTGTCTATTTGTATGGGGTATTCCATAATAGAAAATGGGAGAACAGGGATATCATGATGGGGAGGGAATTTCTCCAGCCACAATACACAATTAACCCAATAAATCTTAAACCGAAAAGAACTTAATTCATTACCAAGTGAATCGATGTTATGTTACTTTGTTTGTTCTCCCGCTGGCCACAGTAATTTTGGTTTCTGTTCACTTTTTCGAAGTCTAAACATGGCGTAATTAGAGAAGATAGTCTCATTTGAGAATTTGATGATGGCAACTCTGTTTAATTTTAAATTCATATATCAATTTCATATAAAATGAAAAATAAATTCCAAAAAAATTTTATATATACCGATGGTCAAATTTTAAATAAATTAAACAAAATATATTTTCTATAGCTGAATATTGCTCTCAAGATTTATCCATGGTTGTTACAACTTACATTTATATATTTTACAATATTTTTAAAAATAAATTATTTATAAAAATAAAACAATGTTCGAGCTTGAGGTCTAGTTTCTTTTTAATTTTTCACGTTCGATATTTCGCGGGTCTTCCCAACGTCGTCAAATTCGAGATGGAAGACGCGAACGCCCTAGTTATTGGCAACACGCCTGTAGACTGTGGCAGGAGGATCACGCCCTCGTTTGGTGCCGCAGATTTTTGAACCTCTCCCTACACCAACGGCATGAAACAGTGGAGAGAAGAAGCTACTGCCGAAATTGCCTGGCCAGAAGCCACTTAGGCCCCGACTGTCCTTTTCTAACCAGCTGCCACAAATGCGATATCCGCCACATTGAGGGCTCTGCTCAGCCAATCATCGGTAATGTCGAGGATTTCATACTCGTCCTTAATGCAGCTGTGTCTGCGATCGTTCCTATGCTAGCAAAGACGATTTACCTCTTTTAACATTATGGCACGCAATACGAGCGATACTTGGGCACTGAAATGACCATACGAAGACCCAATCCAAGATTTCCTCACACACAGATTGGCCGATGTTGATCCAAGAGGAAATATCCCAATTGAAATTGAGCTAGGCGGTGATACATACACGGCAATTAGTCGAGAGGGCAAATTTTTTACTGGGCTTGGAGACGTTTATGCCTGCGAAACAGCATTGGGCTTAGTACTTTCCGGGCCAATTAAGAATATGCCAATAAACTAGAGCGTAAAGTCTTCACTGAGTCACGGGGGGCGGAGAATGTATGGTCTTGTACCATACTTATGGAAGCCACTGTACTGTTGTTTTGCAAAAATTGGCTAGCGGTACCCAATACCATTTGCTGCCTTCCAATAACATTGGAAAACATAAGTATGCTTTAAAAAGCATAGCGGGCAGCAAAGGAGTTAGTTATCGTTCGGCATTACATGCAGAAGCATCCCCTCAGTGATCATAACATTAAACATTGAATACAATTCCAATCGAATTATTTTGTGTTACTTTTTAAATTTTTCAGATTTTTTTCTTTTTGGAATGAGTGCATTTTCTGAGTGTAAATTCATCCTTCATTTAACCACTTGAAACTGACACAACTACGCACGAATCGATTCGACAGTTTCTTGCAATAAAAGCCGCTACTCATTCATAAACGTTATGTAACTTTTACAGTAACATATACTCAGTAAGAATTTACTGAGAGTAAAAACGGAAAGGAGAGGAGAAAAAGATAAAGTTTTATGTTTAAAGATACCAAATAACAATAAACTTTACCAAAATTCAAGTTGCCTGTAAATAATTTGTTTTATTTCTTTTATAAATTATAAATACGTTCTCTTTTACAGACTTTTGCGTAAACGAACAATATCCAATAACAATTTTTACAAAACATTGAGTAAACGAACATACCTATTGTCATATACCTACGAGTGCAGTTCGCAAAGTTCTTAGCCTAACACAAAAAGCGCGGTATAAACAGAAGAAAGTTAAGTGTTTTGGAAACATCCATCTCTGTTATGAACACACGTAAAATTTTGTTACTATCTGGCATCGGTTCAAAATTACGTGTTCTTCGAGAGGGAACATTAAAAATTATTTCTCCCGTAAGAAAAGGTGAATCAATCAGACCACGTGTTAATTTAATAATAAATAATGTTCTT
>NW_026874974.1:0-17485 GCF_032173495.1 Musca vetustissima
AATGCGAATTAAAATTGAGAAGTATGGTCTATATAAGGAGATGGTTTAAAAAGCGTGTACATATGTGTACGAAATAGTAATAGATGGTACTATATTTCGCACAAATTTAATTTGGAGATACAAATGGAGATGGAATCCTGAAATTTGAAATTAACATTACCGTAGGATTGGGATATGTACGAAGTTTGGTAATTTTTTTACGTAAGTGTACGAAAAGTACTATATCGTACTATAATTGGTATAATTTGGATTTGGGTAAACCGATAGAGCTGGGATCCTGAAATTTGGAGTTAGGAGGATTTCAAAATTTGGGTGAAATTTGTACTAAACCAAATGTGAATTTGGGTGAACCGATTGAGCTGGAATCTTAAATTTTGATCTTATGATCGCTGTTGGGGTGTAGGATTGGGCTTTGTAGAAAGTTTTGAAAGTTTTAACTAAAGTGTATTAAATTTGGTACAAATTCAATTTTCGTAAACCAATAAAGCTGAAATTCTAAAATTTGGGGTTACTGTAGCGTTGAGATATGTAGAAAGTTTTGCAAATTTGTACTAATGTGTACAAAATGGTGAACCGGTAGAGCTGGAACACTGAAATTTGTAAAAAAAGTTACGGTTAAGGATAATAAACTGTACTAAATTTGGTAAAATTTAGTACAATTTTGGGTGAACTGATAGAGCTGGAATTTTGAAAATTTGGAGTTAGGATCATTGTTGGAGTGTGAGATTGGGGTATGTAGGAAGTTTTGGAAATTTTTACTAAATACGAGGGCAGTTCGGAAAGTTCTTAGCCCAACACAAAAAGTGCGATATAAACAGAAAAAAGTTAAGTGTTTTGGAAACTTCCATCTCTGTTATGAACACATGTTAAATTTTGTTTCGATGTGGCAACTCCTTCATATAGAAACAGGCGTTCAAAAAAGACGCATCCGGAAAAATTAGAAATGCGTGCTTTCATTGTAAAAAATTGCGGATGCGTCTTTTTTGAACTGTGTCTATATGAAGGGGTTGCTTTCATTTTAAAAAATTGCGGATGCGTCTTTTTTCAACACCTGTGTCTATATGAAGGGGTTGCCAGATCGAAACAAAATTTAACATGTGTTCATAACAGAGATATATGTTTCCAAAACACAAAACTTTTTTCTGTGTATACCACGCTTTTGGTGCTAGGCTAAGAACCTTCCGAACTGGCCTCTTAGTACCGATAGAGCTGGAATCTTGAAACTTAAATTTAGGATCACTGTTGGGGTGTTGGATTAGAGATTGTAAGAAGTTTTGGAAATGTCCACTAATATGTACTAACTGGCACTAAATTTGGTACAATTTGAATTTAGAGTGAACCGATAGAGTTGGAATCCTGAAATTTGGAATTAAGACTGACGTGTTTTGGAAATTCGTACTTATGTTTGTTAAAGTAGGTAGTTATGAAAATTGCTATTAATGTGGAATAAATTTGAATTTGGGTAAACCTATATTTGAAATTTGGAATTTTTTTTTGATATAAGTATTACAAGAGTACAAAGGGTAATAAATTATGTCAAATTTAGTTTAGAGTTAGATTTCTGCTGCGGTCAGAATTGGTGTGTAGAGTTGAGATATGGAGGTACTTTTGGAAATATGTACTATCAGAGAACATACTAAAAATTTAATTATGGCCGGTATCGGTTTTTAAATAATTCCCACATTCGCTAACGAAGTAGCTGGCATATGCTAGTAATATTATATATATATAATTTTTATGAGAAATTTGGTTAATATTTCTGGGTGTTGCAAACGGAATGACAAATTTATTAAACACTCTACTTCTTGGTGGATAGTATAAAGAAAAGAAAAAAATATTAGTTCAAATCGGATACTCCCCTCACTTGATATGCAATTTCTTATTATTCAAATATTTGACAATATGTAGAAAATGTGCAAGCCAATGTTTTATTTCCTTGTAGGACTACTTAATTTTTGAAAATTTGCCTATAAACTGATATTGATTTAGTGAGAATATAAAGAAATGGGACCAAATTGGCATAACGATATTTGATACAAAAAAGGCGAAAAACAAATTGTTCTCAATATTTGTTAAATAAATTATTGATATTTCTCATTTCGCTGATCACTAATTAATATTGCAAAAAAAAAAAAACAAAAACAAAAAAAATCACACATAAACAAAACAGAAATGAAACAAATGATTTATGTTCATTTTTTCTTTTTGTTTATTTCGCTTTTTGTTATTGTTGCTCTCTTTCTCACTTTTTTGTTATGTGTTTATAGATTTTTGCCGCCTATCATTGGTTCTGATTATTATTTTATTTCTGTTATCAGTTTTATTATTGAATCCGACCCGTAGACAATTAATGTTCATATCCCTGGTTTGTTAATGCCAAAATGATGAATGAAGGCCCTTGTTATTAAGAAAAATATATTATTTTTGTTTGTTTGTCCCGCCACACTTATTCTGTGAGGCAAAATTTTTAACAAATTTTTGTTTTGAAAATTTATCATTAATTTTATTTTGTTCTAAATATAGACAATTTCTAAATATAAATTCAAATGAAATTAAATGATATGTTTTGAAGGATTTATTAGTAAACAAATTGCACTGAAGTTCCTAGAAAAATAATCAAATACAGTCGAAATATCTTTAAAACACACACACTTTTGAACGATGAAATTCCAAAGTTCCCAAAAAAATTTCTGTTATTTTCTTATTATTAATAATAACGACAATCGATAAAGCAAACAAGTTCGCCGGTGTAATGTGTAAAACTAACATTAATCATAATTTTTTTATACTATGCGTTTAGATATTTTTACCTTCTATAGGTAGAACTGCTTTAAGGGAACCCCCCCCCATTCTCGATTTTATTTTTTCAAGATTTTCAATGGGCTGGTAAATCAATACCAATGCTTGTTAAGGTTTGTAACTTTGCACATATATAATTGAAGATTTAAAAGAGAAGAAAAATAATTTACAAAAAAATTTTGTTATTGTTTTGTTGTTGTTTTTTGTAATTAAAGAAAAGTCCTTATTTTTGATGGCGGGCATGATAACTCCTCACTGGAACATCGGAATCCGAAAATTCCAACGGTGTTAGAAAGAGTACATGTCTGACTCTCGTATGAAGTAGGATTATTGACTTCGCTCTAAAATTAAGAAAATGGTGGCCCTTTGAAAAAATATTTTTGAAAAATCGCGGATTTTTTACCAAAAACCAAGTTAAAAAATAAGGAAGATCTTCACCGATTGGCTTTATCCTAGTTCATACGAGAGCTATACACTCCCAGAGAAACGTTGCAAAATTTGGAACCGATTGGATTATTAGTTTTTGAGTTATCGTGCCCGCCATTCGCAAAAAAATGTTTAGAGAAAAACGCGTTTAAAGTTTGAGAAGCCCTTCAGCCGTCACTTGATGCTGACACAATAAATCGGATATATCTTCAACAGTTCTTGAGATTTTCACTTGAAATTTTGTAGAGACATTCTTTAATCAGTGTAGATTCGAATTATATCAACAAAAATTTTGACCCCGAGAATGGGGGTGTCCCCCATAGATGGTCCGTCAGAAACAGTGACGTAAATTACATACATTTCCGACGAATAATACATACGTCGGAAACCTAACCAAAACCATTCGGTTTTTGACAAAATAGCTATTTCCCTTAATCAATTTGGAAATTACGCATGCTTTACTTAAATCCGTATACATTTTTTTTATTTTTTTTTTTCAAAATGTTAAGAATTTTTTTATCAGGTATAGTAAGGAATAGTCAGATATATGTGAAAATAATATATATTCATGAAAATAACTGTATATGGTAATAATATTCAAATAAATGACGTTTACTACATTTATTACATTTTATACAGGTATATGACGTTTTCGACGTTTACACCTTTTTGACAGTCGAAAGCCTAAAAATTCGTCACACGGACCATCCCTGGTGTCCCCTTAAGGGACCTTCTATATTAAGAAATATTCAACGAAGACCTCCCATTTTTAAATCCGACAGATATTTTTAGATATTTTTTAAAAATAAATTGTTCATCTGTTTCCGCACATTTAATAAGATGTATGCATTTGTGAAATATAAAAACAACATTGAATATTTTATTAAAATTATTATTATAAAAACATTATTATTGTACAAATAAAAATTATTTTTATAATAGGTAAATGATCTCTGCATTACCATCCTATGTGGGTGGATTGTTCGATTGTTTTGCATTGTTTAATAAAGAACAATTTATTTTTAAATATTAACCACCAACTATAATGTAATCGTACAATAATCTAAACATATATAAACATGTGTATTTGTTTGACAAAATTCTTAAGAAATGAATTAACAATTGTTGCCAATTTTTATTTGGCCCGCGAACACACACACTCACAGTCTTCTTAGATAAGTTAAGATAAACGTGGATTTCATTTATTGAATTTTGCCGTTTTTGGTGAAAAATCATTATAAAAATTAATAATAATGAAAAGAAAACGTCAACATCTATTTTTAGATATTTTGTGTCACTTTTAGAAAAATCTAAATTTGTTTGGCGAATTACCAAAATATAAATTGCAGATAAAAATATGTAATAATTTGTATTTAATATCAAATCGAATATTACTAAAAATATACACCATATCTAAATAAGTAAAAAAAAAAAAAAAAAAAATGGAGATGGATATTGAAGTTATTCTATGAACGAAGGACTGGATTGACTCATATCTATAGAGTCTTATTTTTTATGAAATGCCTATAGAAGGACGTTTGCTTAGCTAATAACTTCAGACGACAAGCTTTAGGTCTTCCATGTAAAGATGGAAGATCACTTCTATGTCTTCATAATATTTTAAAACGCTCGGTACCGATATAAGGAAGATTTTAAATGTAAATGATATGTGGAAACGTATTGTGCTCTCTGAGAACAGGTTCCGGGATATATATGTATATAAATCATTTGGAAGAAGAGATTTTGAAAAGTATTCCATATGTACAAAATCACACAAAGGCTCCTCGTTAGGAAGAACACATAGTAACGAATCTTATGACGTATGTAAAAGTTCCGACTAAAAGATAATTTATAGGGTCTCCAAAACAATATCTTCCCATCAGGAAGATCAAAAGTTTAGCAATGTTATCAACAAATATTAAACAATCATTATCATAAACCTTTTTCAGACTAGCTAATGCATTGGGATAATTTTTTTTTCAGAAATCTGAAATGATCTTACTGTACCTAGAGTATCATCGGACAAACAAAAAATTAAATGATTAAATTTTTCTATGTCTGTCAATGTTGGATCTGTGTGAACTATATTTTCAAAAAGACTCATAAAATGTTCATACTCTGAATATTTTCCGCTAAATGTAGGCAATTTTATATACGGCAAATTTTCCTCTAGTGGGAAGTTCTCCCAGATAGCATTTTAAAGCCTCCAATTGAGAAAGAACCGCTTTCAAAGTTCTTCGAAATCGATTTTTCGCTAGAATTTTTTTAACATATAGTAACAAAATAAGGTTTCTAATGTCAAATGGCCCTACCTATGACCTATATATGCAGAGATCTTTCAGAAGGTATTCTATAGACCGAAGAACTTTGAATAGTTCTTTATAGACGAGGGACGCATAAAATGGCTTATTAGTCAGAAACTCTTTAAACATGTATTTATGGACAGAAGTCCCCACTAACAAAAAATCAGAATGGACTTTGGATAGTTGGAAAAGATTCTATAGCAAGAATATTTCTTAAATAGGGGTTTACATAGACTGAACGTCTCTATCGATAGAAACTATTAGACCTTTCAGATGGTTCTGTAATATAAAGATATATTCTGTCTTATTTCAAAGAATATGATCTATAGGTTGCATGTGTATAAAATAACATCTAGAGGGGTTTCTACCACCTAGAAGAGCTGTCAAAATATACACATAATTTCGAAGGGTCTTCGGAAGAATAAATCCTTTTCAAACGGCGTTCTAAAGGAAGTTGGAGCAGGTTCTATTCATCCCTTATAACAGTTCTGCCTACAAAATATAAATTTCTTGGAAAGAATCTGTAGATAAACCTGTTAAAAATACTTCACTTCATAGAAGATGCTTAAAATGTCTTTAATATGTAGAACAGTATTTAAAGGGACTTTAACGTACAACAGATCCTTTTGAATAATTTTCAACATCCTTTAGAACACCATTTGAAGAGGATTATTTTCAACGAAGATGTTGCGAAAGGTGCTTTATATATAAAGTACCCATCAATGGATACACATAATTTCGATGGGTCTTCCGAAGAATAAATCCTTTTCAAACGGCGTTCTAATGGAAGTTGGAGCAGGTTCTATTCATCCCTTATAACAGTTCTGCCTACAGAATATAAACCTGTTAAAAATACTTCCCTTCATAGAAGATGCTTAAAATGTCTTTAATATGTAGAACAATATTTAAAGGGACTTTAACGTACAACAGATCCTTTTGATCTGTTTTGATCGAGTTTTGATCTTTATAAAACCGCAAAGTCGACTTTTTAGATTCGACTTTCGTTTTTCGTAAATAGTTGTTTTTTTCACAAAGCCCAAATCGCCAAAAATTAGACATTTCAGAACTTTATTTTATTTCTTGACAACAATTCATTTAAAAAAATCGATTTTCTATTCGATTTTGCATTAGTCGATAAATGTAAATCGGTTTTGACAAGATCGAAAATTCGACTTTTAAGTCAATCGTAAAAAATCGAAAAGTCTAAAAATCGATTTTTTGGTCAGAAGGGTTTCTACCAATAGAAGTGCTGTCAAAGGATACACATAATTTTAAAGGGCCTTCTTTTCAAACGGTGTTCTAAAGGAAGTGGGAACAGACCCCTTTCATCTATACATCATTTACAAGACAAAATAGATGGAAAATAGATAGAAATATTCAACGAAGACCCCCCATTTTATTGAGTTATTCCTATCCTTTCGACAGCCTACTTTAAATTCGGTTCCGGGAGGAAGTAGTTCAAAGGTTCCATCGGTACTAGATCTGATTCAGCTTTGAAGAACTCTTTGAAGAGAGGATCTTTCAAAATTTCTTTACTGGATTAAATTTAATTCAAAATATGAAATTCCTCACACAATCAATATGTCTGCTCATCCCTCTTCCCTTCCTCATTCTCTAAGAAAGGGAGAGTTTATATCCACTATGATAAGATTGAGGATATTTTTTTTATTTTGTAATATCGAAAAATGCATGGGTGACCTCTGATTTCACAGTTAAATTAATCCTTCATTTATGGATCTGCTGAAATTCGAGCAATTAGAACAATTCAAAAGTTGGCTCGTTCCGGAACCAGTCCAAAGGAACTACATGAACGATCAGTACTAGGTTTGATTCTTTCGTTCGTCTCGTTTCTTTCGTAATAGTCCTTTCTTTTTGCTCTCTTTCACCTAGTTATCTTTGATCCAGTCGTACTTCTAAATATTTCTGTTATTTATCGGATATATTTCGAAATATTATAATATTTGAACGGAACGCAGTAGTTCAAAGACACTATTCAGCAAAAGGAACTGATTTCGGTTCATCTAGTTCCTTATACTCCAGTTTTTAACCATGAACGGAGTTCTTTCAATGGAAATCACAAAATGAATACATACTCCATTCGAAAATTCTGTTGTTCTAGTTAATTATACTAACCTTTTTATTAGATTATTGTGGGGGTCGCTTTCATTAGCTACAATATTTTGAATTTCTCTCTTCTGACGTTTGTTCTTCCACTTCTGTTTCGTTGGAATTCAAAATGTTTTGCACTTATTTTGTGTACATAGAAATACTGTTGTTGTTATTGTTGTTAAAACAAACACTTATCTAGTTTGTCGATGCGTTTAATTGTTATATTTATTTTCACCACTTTACATTGATTAAATTTGTTTTTTGTTATTTTACAATATTTATATTTAATTTGTGTTGTTAATAACTCATTTGTTGATATTTAAATTTGTTAAAAAATGTTGCTTAAATGTATGTCTTTTTCATTGCTTTATGTTTTGTTTTTTTTTTGCTTTGTTTTGTTTTCACAAAAGGTTGTTATTTTGGTTTATTACTATTATTATTTTTTTCTTTTCTTTTTCGTTTCCTTTTCTGTTTGTTTAATTGCTAGCTGCTTTGGATGGATGGATTTTTCCTTATCAATTTATGACGTTTTTTTTGCTATTTTCTTTCTTTATTTTTTGGTATATTGCTTCTTCTTCGTCGTCGTTGTTGTTGTTCTTACTTGATGTGTATTTATATACTATTTTAATTAGATCTAGAAAACTCTTTGTTTCAGCTTCGTTGCTGGATATTTGAGAGAGTAAAGAAAAAACATTTATTTTTTGCACAACTTCAATTCAATTTTCCACTGGCAAATCAACAAACGAACCAACCAACCAAATATTATCCAAAAATTCCACTTCTCATGTATCGGTTATGAAATGGGTATTCTTTTCTAATAGAAAACCAACAAATACGTTAAAGAACCCGATTATATTATAACCGTAAACCACGACTGTTATTTGTGGACTAATGGCAAAGCGAAATCAGTTAAAACGCCTCAACATGCTTGTATTCAAATAATATTTTCTCAGTTTATCTACAATTTAGTTTTTGTTTTCTTCAAGTGTTTTTCTCTGTCTTCCCGAGTGTTTTGGCCGATAGACAGTTAGGTGCTGGCTTATCAATATTTCGGCATGAATTGTATGTATGTGCATATTATTGTTGTTCACTTCCAAGAAAAATATGCACACATAATTTATATGTATGGTATTGACAAGAAATTAACCGAATAAAATGTTCTAAGTGTTTCAAAATAAAGTATGGAAAGGGCTTTTTGTAAAAGGGAACTTTTGAAAAAAAGGTGTCCTTGTACAAAGGAAAGGTGATTTCGTCACTCGTTTCGAACGTACAAGCCTTTCGTTTGATGTCTCTTCGCTTCTCACGTAATTCAGTTGGAAATTAGAAGTAGGTTAGTATCTCTGAATCATTTTTTGTAACTTCATGGGTAGAATTAACTAATTGAAATATTAGGTTGGGAAAAATAAATCCATTATTTTTTCGGCAGATGGCTGTACTGATAGATTTCTCGTAATGTATCGATCAAACAATTTCAGATTTGTGCTCGCTGGAAGGGTGACATTTCGCAGTTAAAAAAATAATCTGCTGTTTTTGTTTGGTGCATTCAGTTGTGAGTTACAGGGTGTTAAAAATGAAAGTGAATAAAGAGAAAAATCGGTACATTTATAGTTTTTCTTTGACAAAGGGGAAAATGCAAGCCAAACGGCTAAACTTGTGAATGGTGTTTATGGTTCCGATACTGGAACAGCCAATTATGTGCAATTTTGTTTTCGTAGATTTCGTTCAGGAATTTTTGATGTTAAAGATGCACCTCGCACAGGTAGGCCGGTAGTCGAAAACGTCGATAAAATCTAATGACAGCAAATCATACAACAAAACGGTGCATATTTGGCCCAAATCGGACATTCCGAAGCATGTTAAATAAAGTCCAGTAGTGTTGGCGGCTTATTTGGGATACCATTTGTATTTTGTGTTTGCAAAATAGTCAGGCTGAATCCCAGTTCGTTGTTTTTATAAAAAAAAACAACTATTTATTAGTAAGGAATGTATGGCATTGTCCGCCGAGGGGTATGGCAGGTTTTTTTTTGATATTCTCCCCAGAAGCTATTTACTGCTTCTTAAAAAAAAACTTTCATACCCAAATGTCTCTTGTGATAATTCGAAGTTCTTACGTTACCAGCGATAAGACCCCAATGAGAAGCTCGTTTCGTTGGCGACTGACTTCGTGGTCAACAAGGCATTTGCAGACAACTACAATACATTTCCCACTGCTATGTGTCGTCACTTTGAGCTAGTTAAAGCAATAAACCAAACTGTATGACCACGCCTGCGTCTACAACATCAGTAATGTGGGCGGGTTATTTGGGAAAGTCCTATAATTCATATAAAAATAATGGATTTCTTTTTCCCCAATCTAATGTTTAGAGTTTGACAATCTCGTTCCTAAAGCGGTTCGGCACTTGATGAACCAAAAAGCAGTACCTAGTACGGATCGTCCCTTTTGTGGAATAATGCATTTGGACTACTTGATTGATCATAGCTTTTTTATTTATTTATTTTGTTGCCATAAATGTTGCCAGACCACTTAGTGTTCGGAGCCATCTACATATTTCCGAAGATTGCGCAAAAGTATGTACCATGGATACCATGAAAGCAACTGTAAGTGTCGCTACAACAAAAACAAAAAATCTGCTTTGCAAATGACCGTCTCTAGAGTGAATACAAATGTCGAAACTTGACAAATATTATATGAATTTAATTCGCAAATTAATTTTCGCCTCAACTGTGACATAAATACAATTTATCAACATATGCCTAATAAACCGCTTAATCAACGGCGAAACGCGTCGAATATTGCTGGGTAGGTTCTTCCCCTGGCTTTCTTGTTCATTGCAAAACTTCGATAATTAAGCTTGCCTCGAGAGAGAAAAAAACTCAATTAAAATGTAATTGCTTATATTTTAACATAGCGTCTGAAGGGAAGGGCTAAATTAACTATGAAATTTGGGGTCTTCGAAAAATATGTGAAAAGATGGACAACGGGATCAACGGGAACTAGGTGAAAGAGGGCAAAAAATAAATGGCTGGTGCGAAAGAAACTAGATGAGTGAAAAACTGAACCTGATACCGATCGTTTCTTTTGCGGAGTAGTTCTTTTGAATCAGTTCATTCCGAAATAACCCAACTTTTGAATTGTTTTAACTGCTCGAATTTCAAAAGAGTCGAAAGAGAAGGGCTAAATCAACTATGAAATGGGCGGTATTCTGTCCATTTAATAATTATCCTATCAATTTAATAATTAATTAATATTACAAAATTAAAATATCCTCCATCTTATAATAGTGTATACAAACTCTCCCTCCCTTGCTCTCTCTCTATCTTGAAGTAGAAGAGGGTTTGAGCAGACATACTGATTGAACTGAATATTTTCTTTCCCTTAAATCAGTTCTACGTATACAAGATACATTGGAGCCTATTCCATATATCTCATCTTGTAAAGGATCTGTAGATGAACCTGTTTAAAGTCTTCTTTTCATAGAAGATCCTATCAAATGTCTTCAATATGTAGAACAATATTTAAATGGACTTTTACCTATAACAGATCCTTTCAACTTCCTTTAGAACACCATTTGAAAAGGATTTATTTTAACGAAGATCCTGCGAAAATTTTTTTTATAAAATACCCTTTGATGCATATTATGTATATATAAGACCCTTTATTATATATTGTTAGAAACCCCTCTACATATATTTTATATACAAGAAATATATAGAATATATTCTTCAAAATATCTTTATATCATAGAACCCTCTGAAAGCTTTGATAATTTCTATCGATAGAGACATTCCGTCTATGGAAATACCTATTTAAGAAATGTTCTTACTATGACTAATTTCAGCCTATCGATAAACCTGACTGCTGGTTTATTTTCATATCGATTCCCTAAACCTAAATATAATAATTCTGGAATTACAATTGAAATGTTTTGTATGTCATCTGAAACATTTGTAGTCGAATTATGGCCATCGGTAAAAGACTAAGTCTAAGACCAATATTATAAGATGTTAAAAACATTTTTTGGCCAAAACAAGCTTACTATACAATCACAACATACTTGGGTAGGACATAAATATATTTTAACATGTAAATACAATTAATCATGTTTCCCTGTTAATTACATATCACACAGACACAAATAACACATATAGTATGTATGTAGATATGCATGAAGAGTGCCACACACCTGTGAAGATAATGTCTTCTGCTGTAATGCTTTCCAAGGACATAGGAATTTTGTATATGTCTCATTTTCTATGGTTTTATTGCACAAGAGATCAGAACAGGACGCGGCCTTATTGTGGGTATGAATCAACTATGAAATTTATCGAAAATGAAAAGAATAACATTATTATTTGAAATAATTTAGTTTATTCAAATACTCAACACATATTGAGGTTATAAAAAAAAAAAACGAATTGATACTTGATTTAGAATCACAGAAATTGGATTTTTTTCAGAGCTTCATATTTTTTATTTATTTTTATTTTCACAGTTAGTGACCAACTCATATACACAGAGAAAGACAGAAAGTAACTTACACACCTTTTTAGAGGATATCGTAACATAGGACCAGCCCTCGTCGGGACATGCCAAACATGTATAGCTTTTATCCAATAAAGTTTCACTGTCGTTTAAATCGGAACATGAAATCGATTTTAGTCGAATACGATGCCTACAGAAATTAGAATTGCAATTAATACTACCACAAACTCACACATCACACCATATTTCTTTTACTAAAAACTTGTATTTCACAATATTACCCCATGCTGTAATTTTTCAATTATTTTAATTATGTTTCATTGAATCGTTGAAATGAAAATGAAATTTGTATAATATTCAGAATTATTCACATTGTTCTTAGGTCCAAGTCAACTGATATGTTATATTAATAAAATTTTTATGCCAACAAGAAACGCCACAATGCATTGAGAGCCTAGTGTGTGTGTGACTAATTCAGCCGAGTAGTATTGCGGTATAATTGTTGGTCTTTACTCGTCTGCGTCAAATAAAATAAATGATATATATATATATATATATATATATTAGGCTGGGTCTGAAGATATAACATTTTGAATAGGGTAACTACCGCGGAAGTTTCTCAATCGCGTTCATGTAGATTCATGAAAATTCTCACTCGCTTTTCATGTAAATAATTTTTAAAAATAAGGAAGATGTTGACTGATTACATATCCGATATTTCTGAATAACGTGTTAAAATTTGATTGGATTACTAGTTCTTGAGTTATCGTGCCCGCCATTTTTTAAAAACCCTGTTTCGAGAAAAATGCGTTTAAACTTTGAGAAATACTGTATGAATGTGCCACACACCTTTGAGGATAATATCTTCTGATGTAATACTTTCCAAGGACATAGATATTTTGTATAAGCTTCATTTTCTATGGTTTTAATGCACAAGAGATCAGAACAGGACGCGGGCTTATTGGGTATGAATCAAATATGGAATTTATCAAAAATTAAAAAAATACAATTATTACTTAAAATAATTTTGTATATTGAAATATTCGATACATATTGTGGTAATACAAATAGACACTTAAATTAACGCAATTGAAAAATAATATTTTTCCACAAGATCTATGGACGACAATTTGGGACGTCCTCTGTAAATTTTATGTTGCATAGGAAGACAAGGGTATAACGAATAACTTCTGAAACGTATTTTTCTTGAGCATATTTTTTGTTAGGAAGTCTTCGAAGATTTTTTAGACTCTATAATCAGAAGCCTCTTGGTCCTTGGGAAAGTATGGCAAGGGGCTTTAAAATATCGAAAATCGGCTAGTTCGGAAATATGGCGGAAATTTCTTAACCTATGCCGAACTTGTTATACCCTACACAACTATGTTGTCAGGTTATTATAGCTTTGTGCAGCACCAAGAGTTTGTAACGCCGCGAAATATTGGTCCTAGACCCACCTATAAGTATACCGATCGTTATATCTCGACTAGCTGAGTTGATCTAGACATGACGGACGGACGGGTCCGTCTGTCCATTATAATTTGTAAACACGATACAGGCCACAGTTATGGACCAATCTTCACGAAATTTTGCATGTAGGATGGGTTTTGGCCAATGAATTTCCGTATTGTTGTTGGTAGAGATCGGTTAATATTTAGGGGATGAAATGGACCAAATACTAAAATTTGTCGGGTTTACTGGTCGCTCCAGAGGCCGCAATTATGGCCCAAACATCGCGAATTTTTACAGGGATAAGGGGATAGGGCCAAATAATAAGTATGCCTGTTTTGATAAAGATTGGTCAATATTTAGCGGATCAAATGGACCCTGGCTTTTGTGTGAAAAATTACAAAATTTGTCTTCTATAGCGTATATATTTACTCCTAAAGGACATTGACCCAAAATGTTGATAGTATATCGAAGATGAGTGGTTGACCTTTAAATCTATACCAATTATATTGACGTATGTAGCCTGATGTTGGAGTTGCACATAAATTTTTACAGATGGTTACGTATTAATATATTATTTAGTAGCCCATTACCACACTAGAGGGCGGAAATATAGAGTTGATCGCTTTGAAATATTCCATGAAGATCCAGGTATGGTCAAGGACAACGCCTATAATTTTCGGTGATGATCAGATAATAGTTTTGGGATAAAGTCGAAAACTTGATTTTTGGTGTAATTTAGAGTCGATCTATAGGCCACAATTGATAGCCGAACTTCACAACACAAGGGGAGAAGGGAATCTGGACAAGTAATTAGAAAGGCTGTACTGAATATTAGTAATATTTGTTGACCTCTAGTCCGTCAAGAGGGTGCAAATATCGCGAAATATTGCCCAAGCTCAGAACAAAAGCCAAAGAATGTTAGACTTTCATATGGTCGGCCCCGTCCGACTATACTGCTCCGCTCACTGGTATATTAATATAATCGACGATAACATGTATATGGGATCTATTGTAAATTGGCTGCCAAAATGTGGGTTATATCTCCGAAATTGGACCGAAATATGTCCTTCTTTCAATTCCAAATATTTAAGGAATATTATAAGTGCTAGGCCAAGCGTCTAAAATTGTGAATGGTGTTTTGGGTTCCGATACTGTAACAGCCAATTATGTGCAATTTTTGGTTTCGTAGATTCCCGTCAGGAATTGTTCATGTTAAATATGTACCTCGCACAGGTAGGCCGGTCGTCGAAAATATCGATAAAATCCGAGAAATTATCGAAGTTGACCGGCATGTTAGCAGTCGTAATATCGCCCAGGAGCTAAAAATAGACCATGAAACTGTTTTAAACCATTTAAAATTGACCAGAAACGGCCAGAACTGGCAAACAGGAGACGTGTCGTGTTCCACCAGGACAACGCCATACATATCTACAGTGACTTGCCAGAAACTTCAGGAGCTTGGTTATCATCTTTTTCTTGAATTGCAAAAATTTTTTAATGATAAAAAATTTATATCTAGGGAGGTCTGTGAAAAATCGACTATTAGAGTTATTTGCAAATAGAGAGCAGGACTTTTATGAGAGAGGCATTATTAAGTTACCTTTAAAATGGCAACAAATCATACAATAAAACGATGCATATTTGGCCCAAATCGGACATTCCGAAGCATGTTAAATATAGTCCTATAGTTCTTATAAAAATAATGGATTTCTTTTTCCTCCACCCTAATATATATATATATATATATATATTATTGGGTCTTCAACGAATTTTTCAAGGTGCTACACGAATTTTGAACTATCGTGAGGGCCTCAAAATTTAAAAAAAAAACTTGTCTTATTTCCAATACATATTTTATAAATTCTTACTGAGAAATAATAAATGATCACGTAAAGAAATGGAATAAAACAACAACAATATACACATTGACGTTGACCAGCATCAATGAATGCAATTACAACAAAAGCAACAAAAATCGGTTATCACAATTATCGTGATATGACGGCAGCAAATGTTACGATAAATACCGTTAACATTATGAAGTTATGAGAGAAAAAAGCACGCTTTTGGCTACTACAACACTTATTCGACACGGTGTGCCGTGCTTGCATGCCCGTCTGTACGGAAGACAAAACACCAAACACAAGTAGACGTAAACGTAGAAGAAGACGAAGACGACAACAACAACGACGCTACCACAGCCAAGTGGTGATTGCGAATTACTTTTTTTTCATATCGGCCATTTGGAATGAGACAAAGTTTCTATTTTTACACGATGATTAACGAGCGTTTAGTTACTGGGTCGATCGGTGTGTTGGATGCTCGGCTAGTTGGTTGGTTTGTCGGTTGATTGGCCTAACGATCGTTGTAATGTAAATTTATTGTTAATAATGTTGTTTATTTTCTCAATATAAATTGTAAAAATTGTAATTCCTTGGTCTAAATACCTTCGTGTATATATTTTGAAGAAATTTTTTTAAAACTATATTTAATTTAAATAATAATTTTATTTTTGCTCGTTAATAAGAATTATAATATTGAATTTTTGTTTTTTCGTTGTTTACACTTTTCTTATTTATAAATTATTAATATCTCGTTGTTGGCGACTATGTTTCGTTTCAAAAGAATATTTTTTCGTTATTTCTTTTTCTTCTCTTATAAAATTAAATTTCTTTATTATTTGCAAATAATTTTCGTTTGGGTTTTATTTGCTTGCGATATAATTATTATTATTTATTTCTTAATATTATTTCTTGAAGCGCGCACAAAACCACTATTCCGGCGTTTTACGCTTGAGACACGTTCGTTCGCTCGTTCGTTTAGTATCGTTTTGATTTGGTTCTGGCCCTATTGCTGCTCAGCAAGCAACCCATCAGCCATCGGAAGACAGAAACACTCACACCCCCATGGAATCGCTCTCAGAGAATAGACGAAAAGCAAAAAAAAAAGACAAGAAATCCCAATGAGAAGATATAGGTATGTATGTTTGCATGTATGTGCGAGTATGTTCCAACACATTTGCCAGGAAAGTGGCAAAGAAATATAATAAATGAATAACAATAATAAAACAAATAACAAAAACAAACCCATTTATATATAGTCAACTAGAGAGTAAAATTCAAAAGAAAAAAATCTCTATGAGAAAGGGTACCCTATATTATGTGATCATCGGCCGAATTAGGTATGTCTGAATTGTTGGAAATTTTTCAAATGTCTATTATTCCCGTATTGATTTGAATAAATACAAGTAAAATATTAAACGCTCATATTACATTTTAAAGTTTTTAGTATTTTGAAAATTCGGGAAGGTACCAGAAGGTGTGGACCGATGAGTACCGTCTTCGGAATGGATCTGGGTTTGGTAAAAATATTACGATGTACATTTAACGGATCAAATTGGTTACTACATCCGACTCATATAAAATTGGCCGATGAGTCTCCACTTCTAATTTAATATAGGAATGAAAAAAAAGGATTTAGAAATTTTCAAAATTTTTACGCTTTGTGGGAGAGGTACCAGTCTTAGTACTTAACCCTTTGTGGCCCAATGTTGCCCACAGGCAACAAAATGTTTTAGAGCTTATATTTAATATACAGCTAGTAGATATATATTTTTTGGATTTCATATGTCAAGACCTGATTATGGACGACACACATTAAAAGAAAAATCGAAAAAATCCCAAATTTTGGTAAAGTTATGAGCTTTTCTATATTGAGAAGAGGGTAAATTTGTGTACAGTACTAATTTGTGTATACAGTCCAAATTATTTAAATCGCTTCGTATTCAAATTGTACGAATTCTGCCATTAGAATTATTATTGATTCTTGTAAAAATGAATATAGAGAATATTTTAAAATGATTTTTCGGTCCATTTTGAATTTGGTTTTCTTGATATTGGACTTTAATTTTTCAGAA
>NW_026874975.1:0-17404 GCF_032173495.1 Musca vetustissima
ACATCTACCCACATGCGAGGTTACGACTTAAAGCGATGTTGTCTTACTACAACTAAATCTGAATCTGAACCATTCATTAAAAATTAACACCAAACGCTGTAAAATTACTTTTTATAGAAATCTGGAAAAGTGAGAATAACAGCAACAAATAGCAAGCAAAACACGTAAATAGCAATCCACAACACGCACGCAACGACCGACCGACCAACCGACACTCACGCAAAGACGAAATTTGCCAAGACCTCAATGAATGAATGACTGAATGAATGAACGAATAGAGATGGGTGTATGATGTCCGTATAAGCGAACGAACAATCGAATGTATGAATGAATAAACTACTATTTTTTTGTTTTCTTTTTTTTTGTTCCTCCAAATTTCATTCATAAAAATCTTCGTTAAATGACTTTGGTATAGCTGGCAAACAAAAACTAGCAAGAGATTTGTGCATACAAAGCTTATTTTGTATTTAAATAAAATGCTGTTGTACGTGGGACATATTTAAAAACAAGTAAAAAATTACGAACGTTTTATACATTTCGCATTCGAAATAAATTGGTCGGACATGCATAAGGGGGATATGACATTCAAAATTGTATGCCAGAAACTTTATTTATTATATTCTGAGATAACGAAATTCCAAGGAGAAGCTTGGAAAATTCAAAAAAATGTGCCTAGGATCATGAAGATAAATAAATTGACACAGCACCTTTATATGAGGCTATGTCAACAAATAGAATTATAACATCAAAATGCGTAAGTAAATCAAACGATTAGGCCCTGTATTATAGCTGCCATGAAACGAGACATGAATTTGACTGCTGATTTATGGTTAACAGGGAATAAAAGTCATTGTCTCCAGATTCACTCCAGTAGATGAGCAAATTGCTATAATGCGTATAAAAGCGAAGTTCTTCTAAATCAGTCTCATTTGCGCCCATGCTCCGACCGAAGATAAATATGAACAGACCAAAGACATATTTTACGAGCGCCAAGAAACAGCATATGACCGTTGCCCTGGCCATGACATTAAAATTCAGCTAGGAGATTTTAATGCAAAAATCGGAAGGGAAAATATATTTGGCCCCCAGAAGAAGATACCCCCAGAACCAATAAGAGATGATGGTATAGAGTGTACCATCAGCTCAAGAACAATAAAGCAGCAGCCGATGGGTTACCAGCCGAACTATTCAAGACTGGTGGCCATATGCTGGTCAGGAGCATGCACTGTTTAGTACAATTTGGCTAGAGGAATACATGTCCAATGATTGGAACCTCAGCATCCAGTGTACCGTGCACAAAAATGGAGACAAGACGATATGTGCCAACTATAGAGGAATAAGTCTCCTTCCCATCGCATAAAAAGTGCTATCCAGTGTGCTGTGTGAACGATTGAAGCCAATTGTCAATGACATCATTGGATCATACCAATGCGGCTTCAGACCTGGCAAATCCAACATTGACCAGATTTTCACTCTGCGCCAAATCCTGAAAAGACTCACGAAAAACACATCGACACATACGACCTATTTGTCGACTATAAAGTCGCATTCGACAGCCCTATCCGGTTAGAGGTGTTTAAAGTCATTTCTACGTTCGGCATTCCTGCAAAATTAATACGGCTATGCAGGATAACTTTAAGTGGCACAAGGTCAGCTGTTAAAGTAGGAAAGGACCTATCGGAGCCCTTCAATATCGAACGAGGATTCAGATAAGGTGACAGTTTGTCGTGTGATCTTTTTAACATCCTGCTGGAAAAGGTCATACGAGACGCAAAGGTGAACAGAAATGGCACTCTGTACACAAAACAACACATGTTACTCGCCTACGCCGATGACATCGATATAATGGGTCGAACATTGCTAAGGTCTAAGTAAGCAGGTTTAGAAACAAGGCCACCTCCCGCCAGACCAAACTCACAATTTACAAGACACTGATACTACCCGTGTTATTATGCGGATCTGAAGCATGGGTACTTGCGCAAGCAGATGAGGCAGCTTTTGGGGTGTTTGAAAGAAAAATGTTCCGAAAGAAATACGGGCCGATTTGCGTCGACAGTGAATATAGACGTCGAATGAACCACGAGCTTTATAATTTATACGCGGACATGGACATAGTCAGTCGTATTGAGCTGCAGCGACAGCTAAGCCATGTTGAGTGAATGATAGAGAATGCCCCAACTCAAAAAGCATATAAATGCGAGCCTACTGATGGTTCCCGTAGAAGGGGAAGGCCACGAATTAGTTGGAAAGACCAGGTAGAAAACAAAATATTGGAAGGTTTTAGGCTCGGCTTATGGAACAACCATTCTGTAATAAGTCAGCTAAGTATGTAAGTTATCAGAACCACAAGAGGGGGAATTTGAAGCCGACGACAACATTAAACCCGTAACGTCTTTGAAAAAACATATACCTTAAATAAAGCGAATAAAAAATCTGTGTGAAATTGCGAAGACCTCGCAAATCATAGGTTGAGGGAATATATCTGTCGGCAACACCGATTGACACTTTTTTATTTGTTTACAGTTTTTGTGCAATGTCTAGCCATAAGCTTTATTTTTTTTAAGACATATCAGGTAATCAATCATAAATTTTTAAAGATTTATGGAGCTTACTTTTCAGGGGCTATCAAGATCACAAGCTTGAATCTTTCACCATTGGTTTTTTGAGGACTATTATACCTGTGTTTACTGATTAATGTTTATGGAATATGAGGCCTTAAATCAATTAAGCGATTTTTTAAGACATGTCGGCACTTTAATGTGTATTTTAAGAAAAATCAGAGTCGCAAGCTTGAATATTTAACTATTATCAAGCTATCATGAGCACAATCTTGGATTTTTTACTATTTTTTCCAGGTTGGGCGCCAATGAAACGTGTTCCACGTTGGGTGTCAAGAAGCAGGTTGCACGTTGATAGGTAGGCTTCGCGTTTGGCGACAATAATACCAATGGTGAGCATGGCATAAAAATATAGTTGATCTGTTTCAAGGTCTACCCATGTTGGGCGCCAATAAACCGGGTTACACGTTGGGTGTCAAGAAGCACGTTGGATGTCAACGAGACAGGCTTCACGTTTGGCGTCAATAAAGCTAAAATTATAGTTGATCCGTTTCAAGGCCTATTTTGCTAGTGTTATATGGATCACAAGTTTAGATTTTTAAAATTTTACTTTCTGAAGGACTATCAGAACAGTTAGCTTGGATTTTGAATATAAGGGCTTCAGTTTGGATTTTTAGCGATGATTCTCTTAATCAGGGCTATAATTTATGAAAGTCATTTTTACAATAGCTATTAGAGCCACAAGGTTTAATTTTTACCAGAAAAAATTCTAGGATTTTTATTTTATCAGTAGTGTTGGCGGTTTATTTGGGATACCATTTGTATTTTGTTTTTGCAAAATAGTCAGGCTGAATCCCAGTTTGTTGTTTTTATAAAAGCGAAATTCTCATGCAGTTTATGTCGTTGGTCAGCTAAGTACTTCGCTTTGTTACAAGAGACATTTGGGTATGAAAGGTTTTTTGTATAGAAGCAGTAGCTTCTGGGGAGAATATCCTAACAAAAAACTAAAGGAACTGATGAGGATCAGTGACGTGATCCGAAACTATAGTCTTCCCTGCCTTACCCCTCGGCAAACAATGCCATAAATTCCCCACTAATAAATAGTTGTTTTTTATAAAAATAACAGCTCGAATTTTAAACCATTCCTTTTTAGTACTGTTATATCAATTAAATTTAGCTTCAAACCACATTCAGGACGACAAGGGTGGATCATTAAATATTTTTTTTAATGACTCTCAGATCATTAGCGATTATTTTTCAAGACCTATCAGATTATTTCGTTTATCAGGGACCATCAGAAAAACTGTGACACATTTATCAATTTTAAAATCTAGAACCAATCGGAACCGCCAAAATCTGAAAGCTTATTATGGTAGAAGAAAATCTCTAGCTGGGGTTTGAATTATGACTAAGGTTTTTGTTTAAACGAATTTTAATTTTGTCGGCGGATTTTCAATTAATAAGTACGTTTACCACGTGAAGTACTCGATATATCGATCTTCACTCTAACATTTTATAATTTTTCGCACTTTGGAACTTACTATTAAATCGACCAACAATATATGACAGAAAGGAGTGGACCGATACTCCCAATCTTCGAACTTGATTTATGTTTGGAAATAATATTAAGATGTGTCAAGTTTGAATGGAATTCGAGAGTTATCGAGAGTTACAGCCAGGCAGATGGACCGACGTTTTGTCTGAAACGGATATTGTCCAAAGAAACTAGGGGTTTAAAGCCAATATTTCGATTTCGACATTTTTGCCGTAGCAAAGTGTAAATATTCTCATTTTATAGGTAAATAATAATGTGTTTTTGTCAATTTCTTTTGAAGAACTATCAGAACCATAGAAAAGTTATTTGTTTATATTTTTTCAGGGACTACCTGAACCTAATAGTTTAATTCTTTTAAAGTAATTTTAAGATACACAAAATTCGAAATATGTTTCGAATCGTAATTGAAAACAATAATTATTTTAATAGTTTAAAATAGTAATATTGAATTTATAATTCCAATTATTTTGGTCTAATTAATTACCAGTTTCAAGATCAAAAATGCCAGAAATTATTTAATTTGTAAAAACCCAAAAATTTTTTTGACATTTTTGTATTAATTTCATTAATATTCTTATTTAGCATTTTTAATAATTTTTATTATTTAATTCATAATTGAATTGTTAAAACATAATAATCTATATTTATTGAATGATCAAAATATTCCCGCTATTTAAATATTTCACATGATAGCTACTGAGGTATCATCAAATAGGCGGTTTTATTATCATCATCATTGCCAATACCTGCCCAGTTTAAACACACCTATTGTTAGTATTTTCTCGTTTGACATTAACGTCAAAAACATTTATCGTCATAAATTTTATTTGTGTTTTTTTCTAGATCGTGATAATTTTTCGTAATTGATATTTTGACGTTATTTATTCCCCGCCCTTTTGAATATTCAATTTCATTCATTAGATTTTGAGAACTGTATTTCCATTCATATTTATTATTCGTATCATAAAACATTTTGTCAGATGGGTATTGAATAATAAAAATGGGGGAAAATAAATAAATGTATCAGTCAAATGCGAGAATTGCTTAGATTTAAGATCTAATGATTGCAGATACAAAAAAAATAAATAAATATAAAAAATTACTTAAATATATGTATAGTTTATAAAAATTAGAAGTCTATCGAAAAAAACAACTCCCTTCAGAAAATCGTTCACAATTTTTCACTACCTTATTTCATTGTCAACCCACCCACCTACCGGTATTTTTCTTTGTTATTGTCACAGTCTTTATGCTATCATTCTGTCAACATTATTAACACTTTATAATGTCAACACTAAACAAACACAACAACAGCAGCAACAATGACAGTGTCAACGACATTGTTGCTGTTGTAGGTGGTCGTGTTATTGTATTGTAGATTCTATTTGTTGAGTGTTAACCTTAAGTGACTTCAAGTTGTCATATTTATTTATGTGTTTTCATTTCGTTCTTTTTCTAAAGAATCAATATTAGATCATTATCAGATAAACGTTAATAGATTTTAATAGTTTTTATTTTTGATTTCGTAGAATGAAAGAAATTTCAATGGAATTAAAATTGAAATATTTTTTTAAAACAAGGAATATTTAGGACTAGCAAAGTACCCGCAACTTCGTATGCGGAAAGGGTATAAAAAAATAATATTTCATATGGAAATCGTGAATACTGTATAATTTGTTGTACTATTGTTCTAAATTCAACCTCTATTATATATCAAGTTTATTACCATTAAGACACCTAAGCACTATTTTCGGGAATATCTTTCTTATTTCCATTACACATTTTAGCAAAAACTTACAGGTTCCACATGTAGTTCCATTTAGAACTTTTCGAACACTAATATATAGATTTTCAAGACTTACTCTATACCATCACCACCACTAAATTTAGTACCAATTAGTACCAAAAACCCTTTGGTCCTTCTTTCTAACTTTCTGTCAGTGACCAACATTCTAAATTTTAGGTTTCCAGCTCTCTCCGTTACCAAAATCCAAATTGTTCAAAATTTATTGAATTTTCTATTTTATTTACTATTGGTACACAAAACTCCGAGTTTCCAAAGTTGTCTCCATAGCTCAATACTACACTTCAATAGTAATCTAAATTCCAAATCTCAGGATTCAACCAAATTATACCATATTGGTACCATTCTGTACTTATCGAACCCATATACCAAACCAATTTCAATATTCCAAACCTGCTTTCAATCGTAAGTCCAAATTTAAGAATTTCATCTCTATCTATTCACTAAATTGTACCATATTTGGTACCAGTCTGTACTTTTCCTACATTCTCAGTGTAACCTAAGTTGCAACCTTCAGGATTCGAGTTCTATCCGTTCACCAAAGTCCAAATTGTACGAAATTTTGTGCTTGTCGTACCCAAAGTGCGACATAAGTACGAGTTTCTAAAACTGCCTCAATTCACCCTGAAACAGTAATTTTATTCTTAAATTTTAGGATAACAGACCTATCAGTTCACAAAGTTCAATCCTTTGCTATAAGAGTAATTTTATTTTCAAATTCATTCATTAGTACACATAATGACGAATTTTCAAAACTACCGACATATCTCAATTCTGCAATCCAACTGTAATATTAATTCAAAATTCAGAATCTCAGCCCTATCCGTTCACACAAAAACAGTTTGTAAACTTTTTGGTACCATTTAGTACTTTTTGTTTCTATATTAAAAAATTCCTAAACTATGTCAATCCTACTCTCCAATAGTAATTTTAATTCCAAAATTCTGGAGTCCAGCTCTATCCCTTCACACGTAATCAAGTTGTACCAAATATAGTACCATTTGGTACACATAAGTACTATGCTTCCATATCTTAATTCTATATTCCAACATCAACCATTAGTCCAAATTTTAGGTTTCCAGCTATCTCCGTTCACCCAAATCCAAATTGTGCCAAATCTAGTGCCGTTTAGTACTTTCCGTACACATAAATACGAGTTTCCAAATATGTCTCTATGCTCAATCTTCAACAGAATTCCAAATTTCAAGTTTTCTGTTCTATCCTTCCAAACAAATCCCAAATTGTACTAAATTTAGTACCATATAGTACGTTTCGTTCCAATAAGTACGAATTTCGTAATCTACCTCAGTCCTACACTTCAACAGTCATTTTAATTCCCAATTTGAAGAATCCAGCTCTATCTGTTCACCTAAATCCAACATGTACAAAATTTAGTACCATTTAGTACCTTTCGTACAAATAAGTACGATTTTTTAAAGCTACCTCAATCCTGTGCTCCAATAGTAGTCCTAATTCCGATTATCAAGATTCCATCTCTACACACTCAACTGAATGCAAATAGTACCAAATTTAGTACCATTTTGTACTTTTTATACACATAAGTCTTAAACCATTTCCGAACATCAACACCACTTCCCAACCTGTATTCCATTTAAAATTTCAAGATTCTAGCTATATATGTTCAATACATATACAATTAGAACTAAATTTAGTAATTTTAGTACACTAATAGGTCGAATTTCCCACATTCCAAATTTCAGAATTCTAGCTCTTCCCGTTCGCCTAATACAAAGGGTACCTCATACAAAAGGTACATTTTAGTACTTTTCGTACCCTTCTAGTTCCAATTTACAAAAACCCAGCCTTATCTCACGCCTACGCACCAACAACAACCCACACTCAAAATTTCAAGGTTCTAGCTTTAGCCGTTTCGTCTGGGCGACGATTTGTCACTCACTCACTTAACACTAAGCTCTTTTATATATATAGATACACGATTTTTATACCCACACTGTGTCTGTCCATGTTAAATTGTAAACAGAGTACAGGTCACATTTATTATCTGAATGAGATGAAATTTGGCAAAACATTTTTATTTGGCCCAAGAACGAACGCTATTGGTAAAAATCTGTTCAGATTTAGATATAGCTTTCATAGACATAGCTCCCACATATGTTTTCGTCCGATATTATCTAAATGGTGCACCAAACTCCTAATGTTTGTCGGATTGTCACAAAATTTGCTTGGCACGAGCGGAATTATATGTAAAGGGCTAAGCAGAATGCTCGCGTTATATGTTATCGAAAATACAACAACCACAAGAATACGATATGCGTTTGTGTTATCGTTTCCTTGTGGTTGTTGTATTTTCGATAACATATATAACGCGACGGATGGCTCAACGCGAGCATTCTGCTTAGGCCTTAGTATATAAAGGTGCTGCCCTATTGATCCTAGGATAATCTGTTACTCAATTCAATTCACTTCAAATTAAATTTAAAAGTTTATAAAATATTGACCCTTTGTGAGGGAGGCACCAGAAGGAAAGGCCGACGGGTCTCTCTTTTAGACTTGATTTAGGCTTGGTAAAAATAATAGGTTGTACCAAGTTTGGTTCATATTGGATATTCCATTCGCCTGATATTGGATTTATATCTATTGAAAATGTTTACCATTTCTAGGCGAGGTACCAGAATGAGTCGACCAATGGATCCCATTTTTAAACTAGGTCGAGGCTTCGTAAATATAATAGGTTGTATAAAGTTTGATTCAAATCTGTTCGCATGATTAATTCTTAGTGGACCAATATTCCCCATCTTCGAACTTAAACTTAGTTTGGAAGAAATATTACGATGTCCAAAGTTTGAATGAAATCGATTACTCCCTTTAAGAGTTATCGAGCGCCTCCAGAAAAACGGACGGATATATGTAAATTGACTCCAAATTGTTTGAAACGGATTTAGTCCAAAGAAACGTGGGACCATTATTTGCCGTATTAAAGTGTATATACCCTCATAAGGGTATAAAAAATTCCCCTGTGGAACAATTTACAATGTCGCAACTCCCATAAAAATGTGCCGAATGGTTTTAGGTACATATTTTGAAACTTTCAAAATTATTTTTTCAACATCTATAAAAGCATTGATGTTGAATTTTCTGGAATGAATTTCAAGGAATATTATTTTTAAATTCTCAGACTTATGGATATTGAGGAGGACAAAACATAGCCAGGACAAAAATGTGTCTCATCGAAATATTGTACTTTTACCCCGAGTTTTTTTTGGACCAAATTTGTTTCACACAATTTTTTTATTTATTTATAAATGTTGGTCTGTCCGTCTGATTTGTTGGTGGATGCCCAACAAATATTTTAATCAAACCTTTATAAAGTTGGAAGATTGGACTTGGCGGCCCCATTTTCGTCTAGTACCTCCACCACAAAGTGTCAATATTTGGAAAACCTGTTAACGGAATATTCAATTTTATTCACACTTTGCACATGGTAATACTATTGCCAATTGTAGATCAAGTTCGAACGTGGAATCCAATCCTTTTGGAACCTTCACCACATTTTGAAAATTTGATAGTTTAATATCAACTCCTTTCAAATTTAATGCGGTCAACTACTGCTGGGGATTAATCATACGAACAAACTATTTCCCTTCAACCAAATTTTGTACAACCAACCCTTTATACTTTTAGAATGTGTCTTATCAGTCCACTCCTTGTGGTACCTCCCCACAGAGGGTCAATATTTTGAAAATTAGTAAATCTCCTAAAAATTAAAATTAGTAAAATCGCAATATCATCCCAGCCTTGCACATAGTAATATTTTAACAAGCCTTGGTAAAGTGTGAAGATGGGTCTCATCGGTCCACTCCTTCTAGTACTTCCCCTACAAGTTGTCAAAATTTTGAAAATTTATTTATCCAACATAAAGCGAAAGGAATTTTCGGATGCGAGGGAAAATATGTGAAGAGTGATTTTTCTAGACTAATTTTTTCTGATGTTGGATTTCCCAGCGTATGAGAATAAGCTATATATATATTAAACTTCTTTAACTTAATTAGAAGAATAAATTAGTGGCCATTAAGAAAATCATTATCGATTCGACATAGTCACCGTGATTAGACTGATTAACAGCAAACAACAAACGAACACAAAATTCACACTCACTGACTGACTGGCCAATTTATAACAACATCCAGACAAACAAATAGACGGCATACATATACATACATACGAACAACAACAAATGGTTATAGTCAATTGTTTTTATTTTTTCTGGCGGTTTTTTTCATTTTATTTTATTTATTTTTTTTTGAAGAGCAGGCGCCACTTAACGTCATCTTTGTAGCTTTTTATGGTTTTGATGAGAATATCGGTGGCGCTTTGTTTTTTTATGTGAGCTACTTTGCTGATATATTGTTTTTGTTGCTTGCTGCCACTGTCTCTGCTGACGTTGCTTTTGATTGCCAGTCATTAAATTCGAAATTGATTTGAAGAAATAAAGCCGACACAGCAACACCAAATTAACGAACATTGGCTACAAATCTATTGAACTCAATGAAATCGAATTAAAATGAAATTAAAATTCAAAACAAAATGGCAAATAAAAAAAGCAAACGATTTAACGGCAAATGAGCTACAAATTGCCAAGAAGATTTTTTTTTATGAAAGGAATTACCCAAAACAAAAAATTATCATAAATCACCGGATGTTTTTAAGATAACAAAAAAGAAGAAGTAGCCGCCATATGCTATTGATGGCGTCAACGAATCTATGATTGTTTTTTTGATATCGTATAATGTTTTTTATCGCATGAAATAAAAATTGTGTTCATTTTGTCCGGTCAGAAGTGAAAATCCCCAAATTTATCGGGACCAAAAATAGCAATATCAAAACATGGATCTATATTGATAAATGTCTGCAATGAACCCGAATTACAGGCTGCAAAATGCGCCTACAACTTTTTAAATTCCAAAGAAAACTGTTGTGCCGCGGTTCAATTTTCGCTAAAACACTCCAAGAGCTGCCTCATCTGCCTGTGCAACTACACATGCTTCAGATCCACACACTAGTACGCGTAGATCAGCATCGTGTAGAGTATGAGTTTGGTCTGACGAGAGGTTGGCCCTGTTTCAAAACTGCTTACTTAGAGCATAGTATCATATGTTGGCCAAAACTATCCTTCCCCGATTTTCAAAACTGATATCAATAGTTTTAGCTAGAGTGTGAGTTTGATCTGGCGAGAGGTGAGAAGTGTAGGTTGTTTCTAAATTGCTTACTTAGGCCATAGTAGCATCTGTTGACCAGCACTATCCTTCTCCGAATTTCAAAACTGATGTCATTGGTTTTATTTATGGCAGTACGTTTATGGCAAATCGTTCACTACCTCGAATCTGTTGTTTTAAATGTCCAAAGTTGGTCTGAGTCTACTGGACGTTTTGCTCGTTGATACCATTAGCTTGGTCATCTCACCATTTACTGCCAGACCCACTTTGGCAGACCCCTTCTCAATTTGTGCAAAGGTGGCTGTTAATCCTCGCAATATTCGACCCATTATGTCGAAGTTATCGGCCTATGCAGGTAACATGTGTTGTTTGGTGTACAGAGCGTCATTTTGTTTACCTTTGCCTCTTGTATGACCTTTTTCAGCAGCATGTTAAAAAGGTCACAGCATAGGCAGTCATCGGCCGGGTCGAACTTTGGATACCCTCCACCATAGATATACTGTCAGGTACTTGAAATGAAAATAAAGGGAACATGCCAAAAAGTGACCTTTCTACAAACTGATTATGTAAACCATCATTTCAGCAATTTTTAATGAATATTTATACCCTCAGCCTTATGGCTAATGTGGGTGTATACACTTTGATGCAGTGAAAATGTGCCTCGTCGAAGTATTGGTTCTAGACCCCATGTAAATTTTGAATTCATCCAATCTTTGCCTATATTATTATTTATTCCAAGTGCAAAGATGGGAAATATCGATCCACTCCTTCTGGTACGTTCCACACAGGGGATAGGCCTAGGCCTAAATCCGAGCTATAGTTCATATATAGTACATTATCGAACCTTACGTTCTATCCTCCGCAGGTGAAATGATTACACCAGAGTCTTAGAACCAAACCCAAAACGCAGAACAAATCAGATAACTATTTTAATATAAAAAAGGAGGTTATATGGAGATTTGTTTCCATAGACGACTATAAAATACCAAATTGGAGCGAATTCGGTTGAAAAAAGCGCTCAGGAACCCAAAATATCCAAAATTGGGGGTACCCTTATATGGGGGCTACCCTAAAAAATTGACCGATATTCATAATTTTTTGTGAAGAGATTTGGTACCTATTAAGAACAAAATACTAAATTACAGCCAATTCGGTGGAAAAATACGACCAAAACCCTCAAAATACTGAAAATTAGGAGGTACTGTTATATGGGGGCTACCACAAAAAATGGACTTATACTTATAATTTTTTGTGGAGACATTTAGTACCCAATATGAACCCAATGTAGCAAATTTCAGGGAATTCGGCTGAAAAACGTGCTCAAGAACCCAAAAATACCGAAATTTGGCGGTTACCCTTATATGGGAGCTATGCCTAAACGTGGACTGATATATCCTATCTTCGAACTTGCCCTGCCTGCAGACAAAAGACAACCCTAAGCAAAATTTCAGCACCCTATCTCAATTCCCTCAGAAGATAGCGTGTTTACAACAGACGGACGGACGGACGGACATGGCTAGATCGTCTTAGAATTTTACCCTGATCAAGAATATATATACTTTATAGGGTCGGTTATGAATATTTTGATGAGTTACAAATGGAATGACAAAATTAATATACCCTCCATACTATGGAGGAGGGTATAAAAATATTGTTTGAATAACACCCAAGAAAGTGTTTTAATTTGAACAACGTTTGAAAAATGAAGCTAAAATCTTCAGAATGGGCGGTGTATGGCAGCTATGTCAAAAATTGTCCCGTATTTAAAGTTTGTGTGTCCAGCAAGTGTACAGATTGCCAAATTACGGCTACTTCGGTTAGAAAATACCTAAAATCTGGCGGAATCTAATTTTGAAGATCTTCGTGTTTGACGATCGCACGAGTTCATAATCGCCTCAAAAAGGCTCGTATCAGTTGGTGCATAGAAATTTTGGAAAAAATGAAACGTTGCACATATCGGATCAAATCGACGTCTTTTTGGCCGTTCAAAACATTGACCATATACCATTGATCATCTTTCTACTCCCTCACATGAAAAAATGCGTGGTCAACAAATTTCGTATCCAGAAAATCCAGTTAAAGCCTTCATAATGTCTATTATGGAGGGGTCTCAATCGGAGCGGATAAATTCTATAAATCTTGATGGATAAGTAGTAATATACAGCAACAATTATAGATTTTTCCGAATTTCATTATTAGCCAAGAAATATATAGCATCCCTCATATCTAATTTAAAAATAGCACATAGACTATGGAAATATTCTGCGGCAAATTACTGATTTCCTTTGCCACTAGCAATGAACTGAAAATAGAGGGTGGGGGGATAAACCAACAAACAGAGACCTAATGTTATTATGCTAATACTACCAATATGGGTAATCATGCTTACCTCGATGATCATCCGTCATTACAATAAGAACAACAACAAAAAATAAAAACAGAAGAAAAAAGAAACCCCAGAATCCCCACAAAGAATGAAGATAAACGGAATCTTAATTTGAAATCAATTGTCTGATTTCATGCCCAAGCGGCGAACGCCAATAAGCAATCAAAATACATACATACAGACAAACAATCATTGATCATCATCGCCGTCGTCGTCGATATCGAGACATGTTTGCCACATATAACTCTCGATGTGAGAGGGAGCAACAGCGGCAGCTGCTGCTGCCACAGCTTCAGTCAGTCCTTGATGTCGGATGAGAAATTAATCTTGAGTAGACAGGCAGCTATGATGTTGCGGTTGTGGTTATTGTGGTTCGTGCGATGATGATTGTGTGTTTCATACAGCAAAAACAACAGCAACGGGAAGAAGGTCTATAAATCTATTGGTGGCGCTGGCTATACAACATTGTGATGTTGCTGCTTTTTTTATAAAGCAGAGTTGCCATTTTGGCAACTCCAAAAATAGGACCGGACAAAATTAATGTTGAGAAAGAACGTTTCTTTTTTTAGGGGGCTTCTGGCATAACAGAGGCATGTTAAGAATAACCATTAACTATGAATCTAATCGGTTCCAAAATTTTTACACGTTATTGTGGACATACCTATCTATCGTATGAACCGCGATAGGTAATCTTCCTTATTTTCCAGCTTGGGTTTTGGAAAATGGAAATATGTGATTTTCCAAAAAAGGTTTTCCCATGTACGCCATTTTGCTAATTTTCGGACGAAGTCAATAATCCTTTTGTTCATACCAGAGTCAGAGCGTTCTCTTAATCACAATTTTTCGATGAAGCAAGCACAATTTTTTATATGGCAACACTATTCCCACATAGACAGTCAATTGTTGCACATTCATACACTTGATATACCGCAGAAGACAGAAGTCATTTGCAATAATGGATGGAAGCTAAAATATTTCAATTGCTGCGGCATTGCTGCCATTTATTCTTCTCTCAAAGCAATTGTTGTTGTTGTTTGTCTTTCATCTTTGTGATGGATATTTATGGTGGCGCCAATAATTGATTTCATAGATATGAGAAGAAATATAACATGAAATGGCATGATCATCGTCATCAGCAACTGCATCATCATCATCGACATGCCTTAAGGTGAAATGTAATTGGAAATGAATCATTTTTGTGGTATTGCATATGCAACGAATTCGATTGATCGAAATTGACAAATGATTCAATCGAATAGTACAATGTTTATTGAAAATACTTACCTACATGGCTGGCTTGAGGCCGAACATTTGTTCCATAAGACGAGCTTAAAGATTTCCAGGCGCGTCGGTCTTGTGCGTTGCTCTTCCTATTTGAAAGATCATGTTTCGAAATTTTGTCTTGATCTTTCCATCGAATTCGGGCCTTCCCTTCCAGTTGGATCGCTTTTATATGCCTTTTGAGCTGGGGCATCCGTATCCTCTCACATCATGACTTAGCCAAAGTAGTCGCTGTAGTTCGATACATCTGACTACATCGATGTCCGAAAATAGATGGTACAACTAATGGTTCATTCGACGTCGATATTCGCCGTCGACGCAGATCAGCCCAAATATTTCGGAGAATCTTTCTCTCAAACACTCCAAAATCTGCCTCACTGTTTGCGCATGTACCCATAATTCAGATCCATACGGCAGCACGAGTATTATCAGCGTCTTGAGTTTGGTCTGGGGAGAGGTGGCCTTGCTTTTCAAAAATGATGTAATTATGCCGGTACCAAGGTATATAAAATCTTTGACTACCTCGAAGCTGTAGTTCTCAATTTCCACTGTTGGTCCGAGTCTACTGGACATCTTGCGCGTTGATACCATCAGCTTGGCCTTCTCTGCCTCACTGCTTGGGCATGTACCCATGATTCAGATCCATACAACAGCACGAGTAGTATCAGCGTCTTGAGTTTTGTCTAGGAAGAGGTGGCCTTGCTTTTAAAAAATTTCAAAAAATGATGTCATTATGCCGGTACCGTTTACTGCCAGACCAACATTGGCATACTCCTTCTCAATTCGTTCAAAGGTGGCTGTTACGGCTCGCAATGTTCGACCCATTATGTCGATGTCAATAGCGTATGCGAGTAACATGTGTTGTTTGGTGTACAGAGTGCCATTTATGTTCACATTTGCCTCTCGTATGACCTTTTCCAGCGGTATATTAAAAAGATCACACAACAAACTGTAAAATGTCTGAATACTCGTTCGGTGTTGAAGGACTCTGAGAGATCCTTTCCGACTTTAACT
Source organism: Musca vetustissima (assembly GCF_032173495.1). Lineage (NCBI taxonomy): Eukaryota > Metazoa > Arthropoda > Insecta > Diptera > Muscidae > Musca > Musca vetustissima. The sequence goes on from NW_026874975.1 coordinate 15,794, forward strand.
GCTGACCTTGTGCCACTCAATGTTTGCAGGATTGCTGAACGTACCTCTGAGCGGATTGGGTTGTTGAATGCGGCCATATAGCCGACGAATAGGTGGAATGTGTCCATATGTTTTTCGTAGGTCTTTTCTAGTATTTGGCGCGGTGTGGTGGATTTGCCAGGTCGGACGCAATATTGAAGATCCAATAATATCATTGAAAATTGGTTTCAGTCGTTCGCACAGCACGCTGGATGGCACTTTATATGCGATGGGAAGGTGAATAATTACTCTATAGTTGGCACATATCGTATTTTGTGAACGTGAGGTTCCGATCATTGCACATGCATCCTTCTAGCCTAATTGCACTAAACAGTTGGAGCATGCATTTCCGGACTTCATTTTGACTCCTGTACACCTCGACTTGCTCACGCTTACTTTTTTATTGTTCTTTCTCATTATAGTATAGAGAGTATATTAAGTTTATAACTCATCGAAATAATCATTTCCGACCCTATAAAGTTTTTGGTCAGCGAAAATTCTACGACGATTTAGCCATGTCGGTCTGTCTCTTGTAATCATTCTAGCCTCTAAACGAAATGAGATAGTTTTCCAAAATTTAGCACAGGGTCGTCTTTTGTCTGCAGTCAGGACCAGTTCGAAGATGGGCTACATCGGTCCACGTTTAGGCATAGGTCCCATATAAGGGTACCGCCCAATTTTCGATATACATTGGCATAATACACATTTTCGGTATGTGTAATATTTAGCGTGAAGGATGGTATTGTGATGCAAAAAAATTTGGTTTGAATTTGATCTATATCAGTCCTCAATTAGGAATAGAACCTCATATAATGATAATTCCAACCGTTCGGTAATTCCTATAAGATGTAATCAATATTGAAACCGCTTTAGGTATAGCCTCCAGAAACCTACACATACTTTTAATAGCCTTCACCACACTGTGGTACAGGGTATTATGTCTTTGTGCATATGTTTGTAACAGGCAAATGGAAACGAGATAGACACATGGTTCCTTTTGAGAATATGCATAGAATCCCTTTCTGATTCAGATTCAGATATAGCTCCCATATATATTTTCGTCCGATTTTATGTAAATGGTGCACCAAAGTCCTATATATCTCTCGATTTGGAATGATGTGTGTTAAGTTTCCTGAAAATCGGTTCAGATTTAGATATAGCTCCCTTATATATTTTGGTACGATTTAATGTAAATGGTGCACCAAAGCCCCTCTATATCTTTCGATTTGCACGAAATTTGGCACAGCGTAATGAATTAGGTCTATAATTATGTGTGTTAAGTTTCCAAAAAATCGGTTCAGAGTTAGATATAGCTCCTATATATATTTTCGTCCTATTAAATGTAAATAGTGCACCAAAGTCCCTCTATATCTTTCGATTTGCACGACATTTGGCACAGCGCAATGAATTAGGTATAGAATGATGTGTGTTAAGTTTCCTGAAAATCGGTTCAGATTTAGATATAGCTTCTATATCTGACCAAATGAAAAATTTAGTATCGGTTGCAGAATTAAATGTTTATGGATCCAATTTCATTTTAATGGTCCTTTAAACATGCGACGTCTGTTAGGATTCATCTGATAAATATACCCA
>NW_026874976.1:0-17335 GCF_032173495.1 Musca vetustissima
GGGTCGTGCCGCTGTTGAGGAGGGTCAAAGCATTGTGGCCGCCTGGCAAGAGACGGGGCTGATAATGCAAATTTTCCCGCTGCATGAGACGAAAAGTTTGGCCTCACTGCAAAAAAGTTGGGTCAAACAGGTGCTGGCGCCCCAGCCATTGGGTGAGGATAAAGGGAGGGGGATTTTTCCAGGGTGGGGAAATACAATTTCGTTTTTTATTTTGTTTTCTTTCTAGATGACATTGCTGAATATTTTGGTGTCAAGGTGGCCTTATATTTTTCCTGGCTGGGCCACTACACCTGTGCTCTGGGTGTGCCGGCGGTATTCGGCACCATCCTCTATGCCTTTTTGTGGGGTAAAAATCAAATGGCTCAGGATATGGGCCATGTGCTATTTTCGCTCTTCAATGTGGCATGGGCCTCATTGTATTTGGAGGCCTGGAAGAGATATTCTGTGGAGTTGGCTTTTCGCTGGGGAACTTTATCGACACCACCGGAACTTTTGGAACCACCGAGACCGCTTTACAAGGTAGGGAAATTTAGGAAAAAATGTGACCCCATATTTTTCACTCTCAACAAATAATTTCTCCCTCCTCTCTCTTTTAATTTTTGTATCTCTCCCTTCACCAGGGTCCTCTTGTTGAGAACAATGTAACCGGCCGTTTGGAGCCCAAGGAGGCACCCGCCTGGAAGCGTCGTGCCTTTCGTTATCTTGTCAGCTTTCCCATAATCGGCTTATGTTTGTTTTTGGTATTTGTTGTCATGTTCCTGATGTTGAGATTTCAGGTAAGTTTTCCCCTTCTCCGACCCTACCCTCAAAAAGGGTCACCTAATAATGTTGTTAACAACAACAATAAGAAAATGTGACAGGATGTAATGCTCGACACGTTTTGTAAAGCTAGCTACATCATCGTCCTTCTGTAGGTCTTGCTCCGTAAATGTTTCCAAATCCGATAAATGGTAACAACAGTAAAGCAACAACATGAAATTAGGAAGAAATGAAATTAATTCTCAAAGGCCAGTAGGGCGTATAAGTGGTGTCGATACGTATACGACACAGGGTCCATAAACATAATTCCTTAAAAGGGTAGGTTTTCAGGGGAGTTTTAAAGATTTTTTGAGGTCCATATTTGGAGATTTTTAAAGAACTTCGCGGAACTAAATTGAAGAGGGCCTCATCAAAAAATATAGAGATAAAATAAAGATTTTTTAAAGGACTTAGTGAAACCAATGGACGTTGATTTCTAAGGATTTTTTAAAGAACTTCATGAGACCAATTGGCGTGGATTTTTTAAAGGTCGTAGTGAGACCAAAATGCTTGGATTTTTTTATCGATTTTAAAGGACTTAGTGAGATCAATGGGCTTGTGTTTTTAAAGGTATCTGTGAGACCAACTGAAATTAATTTCCGAAGCACAGTAGGGCGTATAAGTGGTATTTAAAGACGAAATTATAATGGGATTTTTATGGGAGGGTCCCTATTCAGACAATAGGTGTGAAGTTTTAAGTATTTTTAATTTAAAGTACTTCGTGAAACTAAAATGTTTGAATTAAATGGATGTTTAAAGGATACATTAAGTCCAATAGACGATGATTGAAATTAATTCTCAAAGAACAGCAGGGCGTATAAGTGATGTCAGTACGTATACGTCACATGGACCATGAAATTATTTCCCTTTAAAGGGATGGTTCTAAGGGAATTTTTGAAGATTTTTGAGTTTCTATATTTGGACAGTAGGCTTGGATTTTTAAAAAAATTTTAAAGGACTTCGTAAGACAAAAGGAGAGTATTTTTATATAATTTTAAAAGGACATGCTGGGCCAATAGGGATGGTTTTATGTGGGAATGTTTAATGGACTTAGTAAAGCCAATAGGCGTGGATTTTTAAGGATTTTAATGGATTTTTTAAGGATTTGTGAGACCAAAATACGAATGTTGATATTCATTTCCGAAGGACAGCAGGGCGTATAAATGTTGTCAGTACTTATACGTCACAGGGACCATGAAAAAAAATTCCCTTTAAATGGGTTTCTAAGGGTATTTTTAGAGATTTTTTGAGGATCTATATTCGTAACATAGACACAGATTTTTAGGGATGTTTAAAGGATTTCGTAAGACCAAAAGGTGTGGATTTTTAAATAACATTTTAGAGTACTTAGTGAGACCAATAGGCGTGGATTTTTTAAAGGACTTCGTGAATTTTAGTGTCACGAACTGGAATTTTAAGAGGACCCCATCAAGAAAATATGTGGATATTTTAATGAATTAATAAGACCAATAAACTCGATTTTTGGATTTTTAGAGAACTCTGTGAGACCAGTATACGAAGTTTGAAATAAATTTCCAAAGGATAGCAGGGCGTATACATGGTGTCAGTACTCATACACACATGCACAATTAGAATATTTTCTTTTAAACGGGGAATTCTAAGGGGATTGTTATTCTGGTAATAGGTGTGGATTTCTAAGGATCTTTAAAGGACTTCATGAGACCAATTAACTTGGATTTTTTTTAATGATTTTTAAAGGACTCTGTAAGACCAAGAGGCGTGGATTTTTAAAGGTCATAGTAAATCCAAAATACTTGGATTTTATTTAAGGACTTAATGAGCCTAATAGACTAGAATTTTTTTTGATTCTTAAAAGACGCGCTTGAAATTAATTTCCGAAGTACAGCAGGGCGAACAAGTGATGTCAGCACTCATACGCCACATGTACCATTAACATATTTTCCTTTAAACGTAGAATACAAAGGGGGTTTTAAAGATTTTAGTGAGGGTTCTTATTCTGAGAATAGATGTCGATTTCTACGATTTTTAAAAAATACCAATTGGCGTGAATTGAGACCAAAAAAATGGGATTTTTGTATTAATTTTAAAGGGTCCTGTAGGACCAATAGAAGAAGATTTAAATGATTTTCCGAAGGACCGCAGGCCGTGTAAGTGGTGTCAGTACATATACGCCACATGACCCATTCAAATATTTCCTTTGAAGAGGTGGATTCCAAGAGAATTCTACAGAGGGTCTATATTAGGATAATAGGTGTAGATTTTTAAGGATTTTTTAAAGATCTTCCTGAGACCAATATAATGGATTTTTTTTTAAGATTTTTCTAAGGCCACCCTCAAAAAAAAAAAAAAAAAACAGTCGTGCATTTTTTAAAGGATTTTTATAAGGACCAATTATGACAATAGGCGTGGATTTTGTAAAGAAATATTTTTTAGAGGATCATCTACCCAAGGCGTGGATTTTGTAAAGAAATTTTAAAGGATATTTACAAGGACAATAGGTGTGGATTTTTTAATGGATTTTTTAAAGGATATTTACAAGGACAATAGGCGAGGATTTTTTAACGGATTTTAAAGGACATTTACAAGGACAATAGGCGTGGATTTTTTAAAGGATTTTTAAAGGATATTTACAAGGACAATATGCGTGGATTTTGTAAAGAAATTTTAAAGGATATTTATAAGGACAATAGGCGAGGATTTTTTAAAGGATATTTACAAGGACAATATGCGTGGATTTTGTAAAGAAATTTTAAAGGATATTGACAAGGACAATAGGCGTGGATTTTTTAAAGGATTTTTAAAGGATATTTACAAGGACCATAGGCGTAGATTTTTTAATGGATTTTTAAAGGATATTTACAAGGACAATAGGCGTGGAATTTGTAATAGATTTTTAAAGGATTTTTAAAGGATATTTACAAGGACCATAGGCGTAGATTTTTTAATGGATTTTTAAAGGATATTTACAAGGACAATAGGCGTGGATTTTTAAAGGATTTTTACAAGGACAATAGGCGTGGATTTTTTAAAGGATATTTACAAGTACAATAGGCGTGGATTTTTAAAGGATTTTTACAAGGACAAGGACAATAGGCGTGCATTTTTAAAAGATTTTTACAAGGACAAGGACAATAGGCGTGCATTTTTTAAAGGATTTTTAAATGATATATAATGAACAATAGGCGTGGATTTTTTAAAGGTTGCCACTACTGTTGTTATCATTATCTCCTGTACTTTTTTAACTATTTTCTATTTGGTCTAGATGGTATGTATGTATGTGAGTGTGTTGTAATATTACGTGGCGTGAATATCTTCCTATATAAGCCTATTTGATCTTAGCTCAATAATCACGTAAATTAAAAAAATAGAAAATTTTAAGAAAATATTAAATATTGTTCTGTATTAGATTTTGGACGAATTTAAAAAAGAGACCTGCATCCAAAAAACACCTTTTGACACCATTGCCATTTTACTCGACTTTTTCATACATCACTTCACTTCGTCTATGCCTCTCCCCTTCCACATGGCAAAACAATGACCCACAATGAAAAAAAAATTCAACACTACCTGCCCCCACCTCCAAAACAAACAAATAAAAAACTGAGATTTGCAGGCGCCGCGTGCTAAAGGTGTTGCATGAAGTGTTTCTTTGTTTTAACACAACGAAAATAAACGAGAAAAAATTTACTTAACACACAAAAAAATATGAAGTGGACCCGATTTTTTATAAAACAAAAACAACAACTAAAATAAAAAAAAAACAATGAGAGTGGCTCTGGTAAATAAAACTATACTCACTAAACAATAGCAAACAAATTCGGTTCATAATGTGGAGAGGTAGAAAAAATTGCATTGAAATTTTGAAAGGACTTGACATTAAATTGGCTAGAGAAGTTCGAAGTTCGGAAAAATTGCTAAACAATAAATGTGGTAGGGTTTTATAATGATTTTGAATGGATCACAAGGCGTAGATTTTAATAAGGACCAGTAAAGGACAATAGGCGTGGATTTCTATAAGGACCAGTAAAGGACAATAGGCGTAGATTTCTATAAGGACCGGTAAAGGACAATAGGCGTGGATTTCTATAAGGACCGGTAAAGGACAATAGGCGTGGTTTTTTATAAGGACCCGTAACGGATAATAGGCGTGGATTTTTATAGGGACTAGTAAAGGACAATAGGCATGGTTTTTTTATAAGGACTAGTAAATGACAATAGGCGTGGTTTTTCATAAGGACCAGTAAAGGACAATAGGCGTGGTTTTTTAAAAGGATCGGTAAAGGATAATAGGCGTGGATTTTTATAAGGACCAGTAAAGGACAATAGGCGTGGTTTTTTAAAAGGATCGGTAAAGGATAATAGGCGTGGATTTTTATAAGGACCAGTAAAGAACAATAGGCGTGGATTTTTATAAGGACCAGTAAAGAACAACAGGCGTGGATTTTTATAAGGACCAGTAAAGAACAATAGGCGTGGATTTTTATAAGGACCAGTAAAGGACAATAGGCGTGGATTTTAATAAGGACCAGTAAAGGACAATAGGCGTGGATTTTAATAAGGACCAGTAAAGGACAATAGGCGTGGATTTTAATAAGGACCAGTAAAGGACAATAGGCGTGGATTTTAATAAGGACCAGTAAAGGACAATAGGCGTGGATTTTAATAAGGACCAGTAAAGGACAATAGGCGTGGATTTTAATAAAGACCAGTAAAGGACAATAGGCGTGGATTTTAATAAGGACCAGTAAAGGACAATAGGCGTGGATTTTAATAAGGACCAGTAAAGGACAATAGGCGTGGATTTTAATAAGGACCAGTAAAGGACAATAGGCGTGGATTTTAATAAGGACCAGTAAAGGACAATAGGCGTGGATTTTAATAAGGACCAGTAAAGGACAATAGGCGTGGATTTTAATAAGGACCAGTAAAGGACAATAGGCGTGGATTTTAATAAGGACCAGTAAAGGACAATAGGCGTGGATTTTAATAAGGACCAGTAAAGGACAATAGGCGTGGATTTTAATAAGGACGATTTTTTAGCTGCCTTCTTAAAGGACATAAGGCGTGGATTTCAATAAGGACGATTTTTTAGCTGCCTCCTTAAAGGACATAAGGCGTGGATTTCAATAAGGACGATTTTTTAGCTGCCTCCTTAAAGGAGATAAGGCGTGGATTTCAATAAGGACGATTTTTTAGCTGCCTCCTTAAAGGACATAAGGCGTGGATTTCAATAAGGACGATTTTTTAGCTGCCTCCTTAAAGGACAATAGGCGTGGATTTTTTAAAGATTTTTAAATGACCCCTTAAAGACAATAGGCATGGATTTTTTAAAAATTTTTAAATGACCCCTTAAAGGACAATAGTGGTGGACAATATGTGTGGATTTTTTAAAGATTTTTAGCTGGCCCCTTAAAGGATAATAGGCGTGGAGTTTTTAAAGATTTTTAAATGACCCCTTAAAGGACAATAGGCGTGGAGTTTTTAAAGATTTTTAAATGACCCCTTAAAGGACAATAGGCGTGGATTTTTTAAAGATTTTAAAATTACCCCTTAAAGGACAATAGGCGTGGATTTTTTAAAGATTTTAAAATTACCCCTTAAAGGACAATAGGCGTGGATTTTTTAAAGATTTTTAAATGACCCCTTAAAGGACAATAGGCGTGGATTTTTTTAAAGATTTTTAAATGACCCCTTGAAGGACAATAGGCATGGATTTTTTAAAGATTTTTAGCTGGCCCCTTAAAGGACAATAGGCGTGAATTTTTTAATGATTTTTAAATGGCCCCTTAAAGGACAATAGGCGTGGATTTTTTAAAGATTTTTAAATGGCCCCTTAAAGGACAATAGGCGTGGACTTTTTAAAGATTTTTAACTGCCCCCTTAAAGGACAATAGGCGTGGACTTTTTAAAGATTTTTAACTGCCCCCTTAAAGAACAATTGGTGCGGATTGTTTAAAGATTTTTAAATGGCTTTATAAAGGACAAAATGCGTGGATTTTTTAAAGATGATTTCTTACCCCTTAAACATTTTTTTATTGGCATTTAAAAAACATTTTTCCACTTTTCCGGTCTTTTACCTACAGATTCTTGAAGCTATTAAACACAATTTTTTAATGTCCACAAAACTTTCGATGTTGAAAAATTTGAAACTTTTTTTCTTTAATTAAATATTCTCTATACAAATTAAAGGCATTATATTACCCGAGTCACCACCATCAACACCTCACCACCTCACCACCAACACCACTACCATAACCTCACTCACTTCATTGTGCATCATGAAACCATTTTTTCATCGTGTTTTTTTACTTCTTTTTCCCCTACTTCCTCTTCGTCCATTTTTTCTGCATATTTTTGCACTTTGTCAAATCATTTGCATTTGTTTTACTTCTGAAGTGTTTTTCCTAGTTGTTGTTGTTTTCTCCCTCATTTTTTTCAACTTAGTTTTCCTACACTTCATGTTGACACCGTTGTTGTTGTTGTTATGTTTTTGTATTACTATTTTTTTATTATTGTATACAATTTAAATATTTCCTTTATGTGTGAGTGTTTTATTTCCCTGGCATTTTTTTTCTATTTGGGTCTTTAAATATTTTTGCAATTTTTTATTATTAAATTTTTATTGCAATTTTTTCTGAAAGTTTTTAAATTTTTCTAAATATTTTCCTTAATTTTATTAAAAATATATGTATTTTTTAAATTATAAATTTCTTCATATTTAATTTAACACACACACACTTATTCATATATAATCGTCATCCATTTATTTATATTTTTTTACAGGATTGGCTGGATAATAATAATATACCCGATAGCGGAATTGCTCAATGCATGTATAATTTGCACAAGGTTATTATTATTCATATATGTAATTATTTTTTTTTATATTTAATTTTTACACATTCATATATCGATTATTTATATTTACCATATTTAAAAAAAAAAACAATAATTTATTATTATGGTTTATCATGGAATTATGTTTGGCGACACTATTTGACATTTATCATCAGTCTCAGCATCAAGGACATTGTCATCAAACCAAACAAGGATAAAGAAAAAAATAAATGTGGTCTGAAAATACAATTTTTTTTAACATTTTGAAATGTCCCCGAAGAGGCCAATAGGCGTGGATTTTTTAAAGATTTTTAAATGTCCCCGAAGAGGTCAATAGGCGTGGATTTTTTACAGATTTTTAAATGGCCTCTTAAAGGACAATAAGCGTGGATTTTTTAAAAATTTTTAAATGACCCCTTAAAGGACATAGGAGTGGATTTTTTAAAGATTTTTATATGACCCCTTAAATGCCAATAGGCGTGGATTTTTTAAAGATTTTTAAATGACCCCCTAAAGGCCAATAGGCGTGGATTTTTTAAAGATTTTTAAGTGACCCCAAAGAGGCCAAAAGGCGTAGATTTTTTAAAGGTTTTTAAATGACCCCGAAGAGGCCAATAGGCGTGGATTTTTTAAAGATTTTTAAATGACCCCGAAGAGGCCAACAGGCGTGGATTTTTTAAAGATTTTTAAATGACCCCGAAGAGGCCAATATGCGTGGATTTTTTAAAGATTTTTAAATGACCCCGAAGAGGCCAATAGGCGTGGATTTTTTAAAGATTTTTAAATGACCCCGAAGAGGCCAATAGGCGTGGATTTTTTAAAGATTTTTAAATGACCCCGAAGAGGCCAATAGGCGTGGATTTTTTAAAGATTTTTAAATGACCCCGAAGAGGCCAATAGGCGTGGATTTTTTAAAGATTTTTAAATGACCCCGAAGAGGCCAATAGGCGTGGATTTTTTAAAGATTTTTAAATGACCCCGAAGAGGCCAATAGGCGTGGATTTTTTAAAGATTTTTAAATGACCCCGAAGAGGCCAATAGGCGTGGATTTTTTAAAGATTTTTAAATGACCCCGAAGAGGCCAATAGGCGTGGATTTTTTAAAGATTTTTAAATGACCCCGAAGAGGCCAATAGGCGTGGATTTTTTAAAGATTTTTAAATGACCCCGAAGAGGCCAATAGGCGTGGATTTTTTAAAGATTTTTAAATGACCCCGAAGAGGCCAATAGGCGTGGATTTTTTAAAGATTTTTAAATGACCCCTTAAAGGACAATAGGCGTGGATTTTTTTAAAGATTTTTAAATGACCCCGAATAGACCGCTAGGCGTGGATTTTTTTTAAAGATTTTAAAATGACCCCGAATAGACCGCTAGGCGTGGATTTTTTTAAAGATTTTAAAATGACCCCGAATAGACCGCTAGGCGTGGATTTTTTTTAAAGATTTTAAAATGACCCCTTAAAGGACAATAGGCGTGGATTTTTTAAAGATTTTTAAATGACCCCGAAGAGACCACTAGGCTTGGATTTTTTTACAGATTTTCATAGGTCCCCGAAAAGACTACTAGCCTTGGTTTTTTTTACAGATTTTTAAATGCTCCCATGGAGGCAAATAGGCGTGGATTTTTTTAAGATTTTCCAAGGTCTATTTTAAGGGCAATAGGCATGGTTTAAAAAAATTAATGTCCCCGAAGAGGCCAATGGGCGTGATTTTTTAAAGGCAGAGAAGTTCCTAAATTCCAAATTTAATTACATTTTAATTTTTCAGTAGCTACACAACAACAACGCCCAAACTTCCACACAAAATAACGCCCATGCATAACGTTAATGAGGTTCAGTACGCCCAAGAGGCGTTACTGAAGAATAGCAATAAATAGCAAAATATTGCAATAACAACAAACACACACATATACACACACGGCCATATATACAAGTATAGACATATAAAGTATAGACGTATAAATCCTTGCAAAATGTAATTAGTTTACGTGTACACAGGGAATGGAGCGGCAAGGGTAAGGTACCTGAGGGCAAAAACAATAAATCGCATAAAAGATGGGTGAAAAGCCTTAAAAGCCATGAGTAAAATATGTTAATTAAGCGAGCGAGAAAAGGAAATTTGGAAAATGAAATTTAAATGGAGGGAATGTAATAATGTTAAAATGAAATGGATTAAAAAAAAAATCATCGCCTTTAGCATTTATAGGGACTACATAAAATCTCTAAAAAATCCTGTGAAGGATCACTGAAAAAAATTAAGATGTTTATCCTTTAAGTGTCCCATGAAAAATCCTTAAAAAATGTACACCTATTGTCCATTAGGGAAATGACTAAACACCCACGCCTATTTGCCTTTTGAGGGCCATTTCAAAATCTTTAAGAAATCAACGCTTCATATTGCCTTCAAGGTCACCAAAAATCTTTAAAAATCCACGCCCTTTGTCCTGTAAGTGGTCACCAAAAAATCAGTGAGGTATCCCGCTCATTGTCCCATATGGGGTCTCAAAACATATTAAAATATCTACGCCTATTCGGCTTTTCAGGGCAATTTTAACACTTTCTAAAAATCCAGGTCACCAAATTTTTTTACTCCACGACCATTATCCTAGAGGTTACTAAAATCCACTCCTACTGTTGCCGTAAAGGTCACCAAAAATCTTAAAAAAATACACGTCTTAGAGTTCATCAAAAAACCCTTTACAAATCCTTACACTAGAGTTGCCTTTAAGGTCATAAAAAAGAAATGTTAAAATATTTACACCCATTGTCCTATAAGGGGTCACCAACAATTTTTTTAAATATCCCGCCCATTGTCCTGTAAGGGGTCACAAAACATATTAAAAATCTACCCCTTTTTGGCTTTTCAGGGCAATTTTAATACATTTTAAAAATCCAGATCTACTCGCCTCTTCAGGACCATTTAAAAATCCACGCCCATTGTTGCCTTAGAGGTGATCAAAAATTATTAAAAAAATCTACGCCTATTTGGCTTTTCAGGTCAATTTTAACACATCTTTAACAAAAATTCTGGTATAATCGCCTCTTTAGGACCATTTAAAAACCACGCCTATTATTGCCTTAGAGGTGACCAACAATTCTTTAAAAAATCTAAAACCAAAAATCTCTAAAAAATCCCTTCCTATTGTTGCCCCAGAGGTCAGCAAAAATCGTTAAAAAACCACGTATATATCCTTTGAGGGGTGAAATATTTAAAATCAGTAAGGAAAGTAGTAAAGTCGGGCGGGGCCGACTATATGATACCCTTCACCACTATGGGTATATTAAACAGGACTATTATCATGAAATTGTATGAAATAAAATATGTGATATTTATCTAAATGTGAAACGACCTAGATCTATCCATAAACATGTCATTCGTTTCTTACAACGGGACAAAAGTATGTAAATCGACTTCAAAAAAATATCAATAGTTAATCCATTGGGCTATGTCTGTACTTCTAGAAAACCCAACTACGTTATTCTATGCTCAATTTTGTACGTTGTGCAAAATTTGATGTCAATCTAACAAATATGAGGAGTTTGATGTATAATTTACTTATATATGGATGCTAAAATGAACCTATTTCAACGAAACTTGGTACAGGTTATCAGCCATATATTGGCTCCTTGGTGCGTCAATTACTTAAAATCAATCTATAATATAAGGGAACTATATATAAATCTATACCGATTTCCTCGAAACTTGGCAGACATAATTCTAGGCTCAATTCAGTACGTAATGCCAAATTTAGTGCAAATCGAAAGATATATAGGGACTTTGGTGCACCATTTACAAGAAATCGGACGAAACTATATATGGGAGCTATATCTAAATCTGGACCGATATTCTCGAAACTTGGCAGATATCATTCTAGGCTCAATTCAGTACGTTATGTCAAATTTCGTGCAAATCGAAAGATATATAGAGATTTGGTGCACAATTTACATGAAATCGGACGAAACTATATATGGGAGCTATATCTTAATCTGGACCGATTTTCACAAAACTTGGCAGAACTCACTCTAGGCTCAATTCAGTACGTTATGCCAAATTTCGTGCAAATCGAAAGATATATATGGACTTTGGTGCACATTTTACATAAAATCGGACGAAACTATATATGGGAGCTATATCTAAATCTGGACCGATTTTCACGAAACATACCAGACATAATTTTATGCTCAATTCAGCACGTTATGCCAAATTTCGTGCAAATCGAAAGATATATAGGGACATTGGTGCACCATTTACATGAAATCGGACGAAACTATATATGGGAGCTATATCTAAATCTTGACCGATTTTATCGAAACTTGGCAGACATCACTCTAGGCCCAATTCAGTACGTTATACCAAATTTCGTGCAAATCGAAATATACATAGGGACTTTGGTGCACAATTTACATGAAATCGGACGGAACTATATATGGGAGCTATATCTAAATCTGGACCGATTTTCTCGAAACTTGGCAGACATCACTCTAGGCCCAATTCAGTACATTGTACCAAATTTCGTGCAAATCGAAAGATATATAGGGACTTTGGTGCACAATTTACATGAAATCGGTCGAAACTATATATATGGGAGCTATATCTATATCTGGACCGATTTTCTCGAAACTTGGCACACATCATTCTAGGCTCAATTCAGTACGTTATGCCAAATTTCGTGCAAATTGAAAGATATATTAGGACTTTGGGGCACCATTTACATGAAATCGGACGAAACTATATATGGGAGCTATATCTAAATCTGGACCGATTTTTATGAAATTTTACGCACATCATTTTAGACCTAAATGATTAGGCTGTACCAAATTTCGTGCAAATCGAATGATATATAGGGACCGTTTACATTAAATCGGTTAAATAATAAGTGACCTATGCCAAATTTCATCCAATTCGGATCATAAATGCGACCTGTACTTTGCTCACAAAAATACATGGACAGACAGACAGACAGACGGACGGACGGACATGCATAAATCGACTTAAAAAGTGATTCTATGCATATTCTCAAAAGGAACCATGGGTCTATCTCGTTTCCTTTTGCCTGTTACAAACATATGCACAAAGACATAATACCCTGTACCACAGTGTGGTGAAGGGTATAAAAATTGGTACAAAAATCTTTAAAAATCCACGCCATTGTCGCCTTAATAGTCACTGAGATACCAAACCTCACTGGTCATTGGAGAAAAATATTATTTTAAACCAAGAGCTGCAGGTATTCTTCTTCCTCTGGAGGAGCTGCAGATATTTTGCTTCCTTTGAAAGAGCTATTCTTCTTCCTATAGGAGACCTGGAGGTATTCTTCCTCCTATAGTAGTGCTGTAGGTGTTCTTCTTCCTGTGGAAAAGCTACAGGTATTCTTCTTCATTTGAAAGAGCTGGAGATATTCTGCTACCTTTGAAAGAGCTGGAGATATTCTTCTTCCTGTGGAAGAGCTGTAGGTATTCTTCGCCCAAAGGAAAAACTGCAGGTATTCTTCTACATTTAAAAGAGCTGGAGATGTTCTTCCATTGAAAGAGCTGGAGGTATTCTTCTTCCTGTGGAAGAGCTGCAGCTATTCTTCTCCCTATGGAAGAGCTGCTTGTATTATTCTTCATATGGAAGACCTGGAGGTATTCTTCTTCCTATAGGAGACCTGAAGATATTATTCATCCTATCGGAGACCTCCATGTAATTTTCTCCCTACAGGAAAGCTGAAAGTATTCTTCTTCCTATAGGAGAGCTGGAAGTATTATTCCTCCTATAGCAGAACTGCAGGTACTCTTCTTCCAAAGGAAGAGCTGCAGGTATTCTTCGTCCAAAGGAAGAGCTGCAGGTATTCTTCTTTATTTGAAAGACCTGGAGATATTCAGCTTCCTTTGAAAGAACTGCAGGTATTCTTCTTCCTATGGAAAAGTTGCTGGTGTTCTACTTCCTATGGAAGACCTGGAGGTATTCTTCATCCTATAGGAGACCTGCAAGAGATTTTCTTCCTATAGGAGAGCTGGAGTTATTCTTAGTCCTATAACAGAGCTGCAGGTATTCTTCTTCCTGTGGAAGAGCTGCATGCAATTTACTTCCTATAGGAATGCTGGAGGTATTTTTCTTCTTATGGGAGCGCTGGGGGTCTTCCTAGAGGAGAACTGTAGGTATTCTTCTTCCTGTGGAAGAGCTGCAGGTATTCTTCTTCCTGTGGAAGCGCTGCAGGTATTCCTCTTCCTGTGGGGGTCCTTGAAAAAATCCACGTCTCCTTTAGTTATTAACCCATTGAGCCCCGAATTTTTTTCCGTAATCTTAGAACAAATTTCTGTTTACAGATTTAATGCAACTATCCTAAATAGGATATGCACAAAATTTGACATCGCTACATCTTTGCAATCGGGAGATACAGTACATTCTTTCAGAAAACTTAAAGTCCAATATCAGGAAAACTAAATGCAAAATCGACAGAAAAATCATTTTAAATTATTCTCTGTATTCATTTTTACAAGAATCAAAAGTAATTCTGATGGCAGAATTCGTACAATTTGAATACGAAGCGATTTAAATAATTTGGACTGTATACACAAATTAGTACTGTACACAAATTTACCCTCTTCTCTATATTGAAAGGCTCATAACTTTACCAAAATTTTGAATTTATTTGATTTTTCTTTTGATATGTGTCGTCCATAATTAGGTCTTGACATATGAAATTCAAATAATATATATCTACTAGCTGCATTTTAAATATAAGCTCTAAAACATTTTGTTGCCTGTGGGCAACATTGGGCCACAAAGGGTTAAACAAAAAGTATTTTTTTAAATCCACTTATCACGTGTCCTAAAACTATATCCACGTCCTTGAAAAATACACACCTCTTAAAAGAAAGAAAATAATCCACGTCTCCTGTAATCCTTGAAAAAGCGTTTTTTTAAACCCACTTATCACATGGTCCTAAAAATATTTTGAAAAAGGACTGTATAAGTCCTTTAAAAACGTTTTATTGATCCACGTCCTTGAAAAATCCACACCTCTTATGGTCCTTGAGAAATATTTTTTTAATCCAAACTTCATGTGGTCTTTGGTAAAAAAATATTTTTATAAAATCCACGCCTCTCATAGACTTTGAAAATATATTTTTATAAAATCCACGACTTTAATAAAGATTTTATCGCCCTGGTCTGACCACTATTTTTTTAATCCAGGCCTCAAATGTTCCTCGAAAAATATTTTTTTTAAATCCAGGCTTCAAATGGTCATTTAAAAAATTACTTTTTAAGAATCCACGCCTAATATAGTCATTGAAAAAATATTTTGTGAAGATACAAAAAATATATTTTTTTTTAAATTAAAGCCTCATATCGACGCCTCCGAACCAGAATGCTAAGTCAACTTAGACTACGGTCCTTAATTTACATTCTCTGAAATTTTGGTAATCATCGGTCAATCCAAACCAAAGTTATAAGCAACCAGTAAGGAAAGTAGTAAAGTCGGACGGGACCAACTATATGATACCCTTCACCACTTTGAGTATATTCAACAGATGAATCCTAACAGAAGTCGCATTTTTACCAGTAAAATGAAATTGGAACCATAAACACGTCATTCTGCAACCGATACTAAATTGTTCATTTGGTCAGATATAGAAGCTATATCTAAATCTGAACCGATTTCAGGAAACTTAACACACATCATTCTAGACCTAATTTGTTACGCTGTGCCAAATTTCGTGCAAATCGAAAGATATATAGGGACTTTGGTGCACCATTTACATTAAATCTGGCGAAAGTATATGTGGGAGCTATATATAAATCTGAACCGATTTTCAGGCAACTTTACACACATCATTCTAGACCTAATTTGCTACGCTGTGCCAAATTTCGTGCTTAAATCGACTCAAAAAGTGATTCTATGCATATTCTCAAAAGGAGCCTTGGGTCTATCTCGATTATTTTTGCATGTTACAAACATATGCACAAAAACATAATACCCTGTACCAGAAAAAAGAATTTGGTTCAAGAACCTCAAAACCTGGGGGCTACCAGAAAAAATTGACCAATATTTATAATTTATAGTGGAGATATGTGCTCGACGTACTAAATTACAGTCAATTTGGTCGAAAAATCCGATCAGAACCCCCAAAATACCAAAAATTTTGGGGTACCGTTATATGGGTACTACCAGAAAAACTGGACCTATATTCATAATTTTTAGTGGAGTAATTTAGTACCCAATAAGAACCCAATGTACAAAATTTCAGCGAATTCAGTTATAAAACGAGTCCAAAAACCCGAAAATACCGAAAATTGGGGGTGCCCTTATATGGGGGCTTTCCGAAAAAATGAACCTTTATTTATAATGTTTGGTAGGGAGATTTGCTACCCAATAAGAACACAAAGTACCAAATTTCAGTGAATTCGGTCGAAAAATGCGATCAAAACACCCAAAATACCGAAAATTGGGGGTAATCTTATATGGGGGCTATCCGAGAAAATGGACCTTTATTTATAATTTTTGGTAGAGAGATTTGCTACCCAATAAGAACTCAAAGTACCAAATTTCAGCGAATTCCGTTAAAAAACGCGCTCAAGAACCTCAAAATACCGAAAATTTTGGAGTACCCTTATATGGGAGCTATGCCTAAACGTGGACCGATTTTCTCCAATTTCAATAGGGTTCGTCCTTGGGCAAATTAAGTGACCTGTGCCAAATTTCATCCAAATCGGATCATAAATGCGACCTGTACTTTATTTACAATTTAACATCTGCAGACGGACGGACATGCATAAATCGATTCAGAAAGTGATTCTATGCATATTCTCAAAAGGAACCATGGGTCTATCTCGATTATTTTTGCCTGTTACAAACATATGCACAAAGAAATAATAATATGTACCACAGTGTGGTGAAGGGTATAAAAATGTATTTATTTGTATACACATATACAGTACATGTTTTCAATAAATTCAATTTGTTTCTGCTGTTGCCAATCTGCTGCGAATTTATTTCCATTGGCCGCCACTCCTGTGCTTGAGTCAATATTTACACTTTGGAATTTATTTTAATAACTTTTGATTGTGGATTTTTTTGGTTTGTTATCGAACACAATATTAATAAACGGAAATGTATATATTTAGTTAATAAAAAATATATATTTTATAAATATTTTATAAACACAATCAAACATGATGACAGTGAACAGCAAAAATTATAAGAAAAATCTTTGAAGGTCTTGTTGTAGAAGGGCTGGAAGTCTTCTTATAAGTGGAATATAGGTCTTCTTATAGAAATGCTGGAGGTATTATTATAGATGAGCTAGATGACTTTTTATAGAAGGACTGGTGGTCTTCTTTTAGATAGACTGGAAGTCTTCTTAAAGATTCACTTGATGTCTTCTTATAAATGGGTTGGAGTCTTCGTTAGATGGTGGTCTTCTTTTTGAAGGTCTGGAGGTCTTCTTATAGAAGGGCTAAAGATCTCCTCTTAGAAGTACTGGAGGTGTTCTTATAGAAGGACTGGAGGTCTTCTTATAGATGGGTCGAAAGTTTTCGCATAGAAGGGCTGAAGGTCTTCTAAAAAATGTAAATTAAGGGCACCTTTCAAACCCCATATACAAAAAGAAATCCATAGGTTCATAGAGAACACAATGTTTAAAATAAACCTTGAATATATCGTTTTATGCACTCATTTACTATAATTTAATTGCTATCCAAATACGTCCTTTAACATTTCAATAAAATCATTTT